>NC_056728.1:380244990-380519990 GCF_019279795.1 Protopterus annectens
CTACAGTGGGGAAAAGATCATATATAACTTTCAGTGAAATTTGTTTCAGTGAATTGTGTTTTCAGTGAATTGAGCTTTCAGTGAATTGTGCATAGTCAAATGTGTTTCAGTGAAATGTGCTTTCAGTGAATAGTGCTAGACCCATACATATATATATATATATATATATATATCTATATATCTATATATATATATATATATATATATATATATATATATATAGATATATATATATATATATATATATATATATATATATATGTATGTATAGATAGATAGATAGATATATACACACACATATATTCATGAGTGTCTACTGGTTCAACGAGTACATTATGTTCATCTGTATCAGTACCAACGTATTTAGAACTGCAGTTTTTCATTGTATTTGCATTTCTCTTCCCCACCATCTTTGTCACTTTCTCATACATTTATTTTTTTTGTTTATCCCTACACCCATCCCACTGACAAGGCCTAGCAGACTTTCACAGAATGCAGCTGCAGCAGTGCCACCATCCATCAGGGGAAGCATCCAGTACAACCAGGTCCCAGCCTACCACATTTACTTTAACATCTCCTGTCCTGCCTACACCACTTGCATATGTAGCCTTGCACCAGAGGCTTGCACAGTTGTACCTGCTGAATACAGAGTGTGTGGTAATTATGCCTTTATAACTAATTGGTAGCTTACAGAAATTGTGGGTAATATTATCAACAGGAGGTTGGATGCCTGCATTGACTAAATGGAGAACATTCTCTGACAGCTACTTGAGTTGTGTCCCTGCCCAGCACTGGTTCTACATTCTGATCCGGGGCCTAGTGGTAACAGTGCCCAAGTGAAGAGGATTGTCCCACTGGGTCACAGCTGCCAGAGAGTAACACCCACTCCTATACTCCAACATGGTGCTCTATGCTCAGCACTGTTGGTCATGCACTCGTGCCCTCGCTATTGGCTTCCCTCTGCCTCCTGTTTCCTTCACCATTGTATTCCCTTCCCTTATTCTGTTACCCCATACCCTGTCAGTCACATCTTTCTTCCCCTGCTACCTTACCTGCCTCTCTTAACTGCCTCTTTCTTTCCTTTCTTCCTTCCCTACCTTTTCCCTTCTCTTCATAAAAATAATATGGGTCCCTGTCCCACAAAGTATTTCCTCCTACCCCACCTTAATCCTGATTATTTCTTATTTGCTCACCTTTTGTCTTACCCTCTGCTGGCTTCACTTTTTCTTCTCTTTCCTATGCTCCCATTTCCAAACTTTATTCTGGACCAACAATAAATAAACACACTGCACACATGCGCCAAAAGCTTCCAAATCACTCATCTTTTTCTGGTCATACTGTGTGAGACAGGTCATGAAAAGCACCCTGGATGCCTACGCACAATCAGGGACAAATGGCACTGCTCATTGCATTGTCGTGTGCTACATATATTGGCCTCCTCTGCCATCAGTTGCACGAATGAGTTTTGTTGTATGGCAATGTGCACATATGAAATAGGACAAAGATGATGCGTTTAGTCTGACTGTTTGCCTAGCTCAGTTTGTTAATTATTTGATTCCTGGTGAGTCGGAGCACAGAGTGGAGGGTTTAAATCTTTGCTATGTGCTTCCCTGACACCTTTTGTGTGACTGTTTCCATGGCTCACCTTCTAAATGCAGTTTTTGACAAAATGTCATTTAGCTCAAATCCTATAAGACCTGCATTTTTTTTGTCTGCTTCCAGTCTGCAGATATGTAATACTCACCTGCTATATGCATCTTTGATGCCTTCTGTATGACTGCAGAGTACAACTGAAAAGAACTGATTGTTCAAATTCTCTCATGATTAATAATTTTTTTTCATATCTTTTGCATTAAAGTACAGGTACACTGATCAAGCTCTGATGATTTCAGGGCAAGTGTAGGTCAGTAATTCCTTTTACTTTTCTGTATCCTACTTATCTTGTCTGATTTTCACATTTTCTAAGCCCAAATACTTCAGATTGATGTCTGTGTATATGTGTCACAACCTCCTTCTCTACTGTGTTCTGCATCATTGATTTGATCATCACCTCCCTTTGGAGTCCATTTCTGTTTGTCTCTTTGGCATTACTACCCACGCTACCCTCCACCTTTAGGCATACGTCTGTTACTTCTTTGCATAAGACATTTCTCTGCATATCTATAACCTTGAGTTACAATAATAGACCAATACCTTAGCATTACCATCTGAGCTCACAGTTTTGCACTAATTACCTTAAAGGCTCATGCTCAATCAATGTTTGAAACAGCTGCTCACACTTTGCTATGGCTGTAAGTTGAGCTAACAAGGTACCTTATAATAATAATAATGGTATAGGTAATGAACCTATCTTTTCTCTAAGATTTATTTATCTGCTGGTAAAGATTTAGATCCCTGGTTCTAGTATTTGTTAGACAATTTATTTCTGAAGGTATAACAGATCTAGGATCACAGAGTTCCTGATAGCAAGGAAGGCAAGGCATATATTTCCCCTCAGAAGTCTTTAAAATACTGAACAAAAAGGGACAATATTTCCAAATTTTCTGGCAGCTTAAGGTATTTAAGCAGTTGTTTGATATGTCTAGTAATGTAAATCTCAAAAGGGAGCATTGTATTCAATAAAAGGCCTAATCAATGCTGAAAATAAGAGGACAAAGTCCTCTTTATATCTGGCTGATATTCTTTGGCAATTATCTGTGCTAAGTAAAAGGACTTTCTGAATACTTGTTGCATGATCAAAGGTGAATGAATTATCATCTCAAGTTCCTAACATCGTTTTCATTTTGGACTGCTGAATAATCTGTGTTGTAAGCTGGGTGGGGAGGGGAGGTTGTCAAGAAAATGTGACAATATTGCACTTTTTGGTATTTAATTTGATACTATTTTTAGTATACCAGATATTTATGAGTGTATGTTCATGATGAAGGACATGGGTGTCAGTCGGGGACTTGATAATGACTCCCACATTACAGTCATCTGCAAACTTGGTTAGCCAGACGTCTTAGTTCATAGTCTGGAGATCAGAAAAGTAAATGCCAAATGGTAGAGATCCCATCACTGAGCCCTGTGGGATGCCAATGGTCACCTTCATATTTTCTGGTAAGATAGCTACCCACATTGTGTAGGTTATGGCTTTTATTTATTTGATTTTTTATTTATTTGTTTGCACTTGTTGTTTGGGATAAATCAGACTGAGCTAAAAGCTCATTTTCAGTAGAGATTTGGGTAACAAAAAAAACATTGAAGTATCGGTCCATAAAGTTCTCTCAGTCACAAACTCTGGAGTTTCCACCAAATGTTTTGGCAAAAGTAAAAATAGCAACTGTGAACAGAATTCCTCACCTAATGAACAGGCCGCAGTAACAGCCCAGCCATGACAGTTTTTAACTTTGGAAACTCCAATAACACTTCTCTTTCTTTACTTTCTCAAGAACAAAAAAAGATAACTATCCACAATAACACACAATGACCACACTGACTTCTTGACTACAAGATAAACACTTTCCATATGACCAACAGGGCCACTAAAAGCAGAGGTAGAAAGAAACATCTCATCAGAAATCATGATAACCATGGTGTAACACAGCACCAGTTTATATAAATACATTCTTTAAAACAAAATAAACAATCATAAATCAATTAATTTGGGAGCTCTGCCCTTGCACCTGTGATAAGAAAGATTCATTCCTATACCCCCTTAATTACCACATACAAACTTGGAGAAAACTATCAGCTAAACCACTGTTGAGAAAAAAATACTCGACATAAAACAAAGTCAACCAAAAACGACAGCATAACATGCAGTTGGCCAAATCACAATGAGAGTAAATAGGCAGCATCCCTGTACGTACATATATATTTATTTTAGAGACTATTTTATTTTTATCTCTTTTCTTTTTGCAAAGGGGATTAGTGGGGTTAGGAATTAGGATGGGAAGGGGATCATTTATGTAATATACTAGCATTCATATCTTAGAGTGGCATATACTAGTATTAGGGGCCATTGTTTGGCACTTGAGGGACATAGCAAGTATTAGCAGTAGAGGCATTCAAGAGGATAGATGTCTTCAAACAACATAATGGCAGCTGGGAGTTTCATGGAATGTGATGCTGAGTTTGCTTCATTTAATCAAAGAACTGTAATTTGTTTATTATAAGCAGGTATTATTTATTTATTTTATTTATTTATTTATTTAAATTTGTTGACCGGGAGTGTCCGACTGGACGTGGGTCCATTTTCAGCGGAGGCCCGGGGAGAAAAGCTCCACAGTAAAATAAACAGACAGTAGTTTTTTTTATTTTTCATGTAATCTCCTGGGTCTGGCATTGGTTGCATTTATTCTGGACAAGGGATTTAAAGGATATTTTGTTAATGCATTTAATATATCTAATGCAAAATGGTGAATATTATTTTTTCTGCAGCTTTGTTTTTTTACTTAATGTAGAATCATGGTATGTGTAGGCATTTCTTTCCTGAAGTGGTTGGGATATTTCCAAACTTTTTTTTTTATTTTTTCAATGTTGCTTTTTAATTTTCCTTTTAATTGTGACCACCAGAAAGTAAATATTTTATATTTTTGCTATTTTATTATTTTTCTGCTTTTCCCTGTACTGTTTTTCTTGTTTATCTGTATATACAGGTGTCTTGTACTAGATGGTTTTATAGCAATCATAGATTTTATGACTATTTTAATGTAGCTAATTTTTGCATATGTTTTAGTACTTTTATTGTAGTATTTTTATGTATTTTATGGATTTGAGGTTAGGCATGATCTTTAAATGTTTTAAGTTAGTGTAGAAACTAATTGTAATTTAGCCCAGTTAATGATGACAAGGAACACTGTGGTGACAAATGCTTGATGTCACTTGCAGAGTTTTGATAACTGTTTGATAAGGGTGTTGAATAAGAGCAAATGTGCAGGCATGTGTATATTCTTCCTGTGCTGAGGAAGGTTGAATGGATGTTTTTTTTAAGAACTGGGAAAGTGTTACTTATAGTTGTGGCCAGTGAAGGGTCTTCTATGTAGTAATACTTTAGGGGGTTAGTAGCTGAATTTTCGGCTTGTATTTAGTGCTTAAATTTTTGACATTTGTTTAGTTTTATGTAGCAGTGATATAAAATTAAAGCTGGAAATTGTTTTTTAGTGTTACTTGCCAATGACATTAATGTTGAAGTAGTGCTTAGTGAGGAGGTTTGCTGGTACCTTAGGTGTGTCTTCTTGTTAAATACGGTAGTATTTTTGGCTGTAGCTGGCTGTTTTATTACCTATGGTCATTATTATATGTAGTCTCCCTGTTTTGTTTACACTTTTTTGTGGTCACTGTTATATGAAGTTGACCACTGCCATCTATCTGTATATATATACCTATATATATATATATATATATATATATATATACCTATATATATATATATATATATATATATATATATATACACACACACACACACACACACACACACACACACACACACACACAGTTATAGTCATATATATATATATATATATATATATATATATATATATATATATATATATATATATATATATATATATATATATATATATATATATATATATATATACACACACACACACACACACACACACACACACACACACACACACACACACACACACACACACATACATACACACACACACACACACACACACATATATATATATATATATATATATATATATATATATATATATATATATATATATATATATATATATATATATAAAACAGAAAAAGAGCCCACAGCACTGCAGACAAATAGACTGAATCTATAAATTTTAGTCATTTAATCAACTACCACCATCAAAATAGCAAACAAGGTTTTCCTTGAAAGAGCTTCTTTAGTGCATCTCTTCTGTAGTACTTTAATCTACTCTTTTAACAGCAACGGACTACCAGAGGCATGGCTCTACGATCAAATGAGTGTTCATTCAGCTATCTAGCAAGTTGCTTAGCATGTAATGAGTGACTTCTCTTGGTGCATAGACTTTTTTTCCCAGTTCCATGAACAGTCTGGTGACAAATTAAAACCAATTATTTGTTTAAAAACTGTGCTCACATGTTCAAAAAAGGTACTGTGCTGACTGAAAAAAAAAAAAAAAAACAGGCAAATGCTGTTTAAAAATAACTAATTCTTACCCACATGAACTTGTCTTGTTATGTGTAACTTCACACAGCCAACATGGCTGTCTTGTTTTGTATAAATTACCACAGCCAACACTGTTGCCTTCTTTTGTATCATTTTATACAGCCAACACTGTTGGCCTGTTATGTGCTTGAAGTATTATACTTTTATTCTAACTCGCAGTAGGTTTTGGCGCTATATCATGTATATTTATTTTAATAATTGCAGTTATTCCTCCTTTTAGTATTATTCAATAATGTTCTTGATAGGCATGCTCCAATTTATCTTCTAAGCTATAAACACAGTGATATCATGCCAGCAAGTACAAACCAACCAGAAAGGAAACCTGCATTGATCAGGTTGAACATTTGCAAGAGAACTTCATCCTCCTGTGAAATTTTCTTTGTTCCTACTCAAGCTTGCTTCTTCTTACATAACATTATGTTTGTTTTAAGCATTAGTGAAACTAGTTTAAGAAAATGATGAGCTTTCTTATCTTTTGGTAAGACCCAGAATATTTCCTTAATATAAATGTTTAGTTTAAAGCATAAAAGCAGATGTTTCAAATTCTAAGTAGTGGTATGACTACCTCAAGGATACTTCATTAATTCCTGAAAGTACTGTTGGCACGTGTGGATCAGTAAATCTATTTCACAGTGTAATCTCAGGACTGAGCCTGGACTATGTATGCCTTTTAAGGGATGGCACATTTCCCTGAGGAACTCAGGAGTGGGGGGGGGGTGTCCTGTACTGCAGTAGGAAGGAATACCATTCCATCACCAACTGATATGCCCAGCATCCTGGCAGTGCACATGATTCCCATATTTGGTACACTAGCTCACTCTACCACCTCATTATGCAAGGTAGTAAGCCCAGTGGTTATCTTGTTGGTAAGTGAAAAAAAATAGTTTTTCATGGTAAAATGTACTTCTCAATACTAAACAACCATTTCTTTGTTTCGCCCACCCTTTTCTTTTCAAGTGAAAAATCCAAGTTGAACTGCAGAAGAGAACTTCAACACAGCCCTTTCCCAGAATGGTATTGTCATCAACAGGGTCTATGGCCTCTTTAAAGAGTAATTTTAGGTGCCTGGATGAATCTAAGAATGCTCTTCAGTATGTCCCAGCTACTGCATGCTGGATGTTTACTGAATGTTGCATTCTGCACAACAAGATGATGTGCCAGCCTGGTGGTGAAGTGACCCGTGCTGTCACTGAGCTCCCACTTCCAGTCTTACAATGATTAGTGGCGACCAAACACCAGCATTATTAAGGGACTCCATGTGGCAGGATAATGCATAGGACATAACTGTGCAAGTAAAGATGCAGCAACTAGTCTGGAACTATGGGCCATGACATTCAAGTTAGTATTTCTTTTCTTGTAAGAAATACATAGAATATAATTGATGCTTGCAGTGTTATCTGTGGGCTATGCTGCGTGATGCATAGTCTACTATCACTGTTCATCAGACATTTCTTCTCATCTTTAAATACTAATTATTTAATTAAAAACAGGTACCCGTATCATGATTTGTAAAAGGCATGCCTAAGTGCTCAGTGACTCCTGTTCAGTGATGTTGTAAGACATCTTATAAGGAATAATCATATTTTCACTGTTTTGTTGCTTTCACTGTTTTGTACAATGCGTTTTGCAGAGGTAGTATAACTAAGTATGCACATACTGAATGTCTTGAAGTGGTACAAAGAGTAAAAATTGTTTCTTCAGTACTTAATATGAGTTCATAGCTTGCAGTTGAATGGAAATGTATCATATTTTATTAAGCAATGCTTCATCAGTTTGAACTATGTTGTTTGCTGAGGTACTGCACATCAGATTATTTAATTGTGTTATACATTTGTCAGAGACAAAGTCATTTGTGCAGTGGTGAGGGTAAAGTGGCAGCATTGCTTGTTTACATGGCAGGATATAATTTTAATTTTTAATTTTTTTTAATTTTCTTATCAATGTTTCCCTGAATACTTCCGTATTACTACTTTTAAGTTGTAGATATTTGCCAGCTGTAACAATGATAATGCATATAGCATTAATGATGTTAATGATTACAATCTTACATTATGATGTACAGATTTTTTTCCACAGTTCCATGAATTTTAAGCATTACCATTATGGGAAAGAAATGCATACAGTTAAGAAAGAGTCTTAAATCCTACCTCTTTTTTACTTTATTTAATAAGTTATTCCATTTCGAGTAACTACTGATGTGTATGTGTGAAGTTCAAATTGTATGTAACAGAAATTTCATACACGAATCACAGTAGTTCAAGGTCAAATGTATCTTACACATCTCCTAATGATAGGGTAGGTGATGGTACAAGTTTTTTTCAAGAGGTGCTATCAAGAGAGCAGGATGGTGAGTGGGTCTGATGTTATGACCTACATAATGCAGGTGATCCTACATATACTGATTTGACAGTGCTCTGGGACCAGATCCTTGAACTGGAGGTTCTGCTAGGTGTAGATCACTGATGTGGCCTGCATGAAATCTATTGTGTTTGTTTCACCCTGACTAATTACAGTACTTTCTTGAGAAACACCTGTAGTCTCATGTGACCTGCCCCTGGATGTCCAAACAGTACCCCATCCTCTACCACTTCCAAGACTAACTCCTACTTGAATCTGGTAAGTCCTCACTAGTGTACAAATGGAGGCAGCCATGCATGCTTGGTGTGCCACCATACTACACATTAGTGTGATCATGGCATTATCTCTACTCTGTGCCATTTCCATGGATTGCTAGAAATCCTCATGTTACACCCTGGAGGACTTGGATCATTTTCAGCTGACTCTCTGTGAACGTGCACTGAACCCTAGCAATTTCTCACCTTTTAAGGAAACTGGCTAGGCTTAAAATGGCCCACAGACTACCCTCTCATATAAAAATATTTGAAAGAATAGTCTTGTCTATCCCTGACCAAAATATAGCACCCCTTCTTTCCCACTTCCTTCAGCACAACACGCTTCTTGTCTTCTTATGTATTTACCTCTTTGTTGTGTCTTTCCTTTTTCAGTCTTTCCTATCTCCTCCTTTCCATTCTTTAAAGTAAACAACAGGGTGTCCACATAAGGATACATCTGTATAAAAGATATTAAACCCCTTTATTTTTATAAAAAATTTAGTAATAAAAGCTGCAGAGTCTGCTGCTTGCCTTAGGTTTTTCAAGCATGGCTGCGCATAGCCACATACAATATCCAAGTATATATGAAATCATGTGAAGCCAATGGTTTGCACATAGTCCTTCGCTTATTCTTACCTTCAGGTACTTTACGCTTTTGTCTTAAGTAAGTGTGTTTATCAAAATACCTTTGTATTTCCTAAGGGCAAATAACCTGCACTTAGTGAGTTTGCATATAGGCATAGTGGCATGCCAGGAAAGAGCACTACAGATGCGATGTTTGCTTTGAGAGTGTTGATGGAGAAGTACAGAGAAGGTCAGAAGGAGTTGCATTGTGTCTTTGTGGATTTAGAGAAAGCATATGACAGGGTGCCTAGAGAGGAGTTGTGGTATAGTATGAGAAAGTCGGGAGTGTCAGAGAAGTATGTAAGAGTGGTACAGGATATGTACAAGGGTAGTGTGACTGTGGTGAGGTCTGCAGTGGGAGTGACAGATGCGTTTAAGGTGGAGGTGGGATTACATCAAGGATCAGCTCTGAGCCCTTTCTTATTTGCAATGGTGATGGACAGGTTGACAGACGAGATCAGACAGGAGTCCCCGTGGACTATGATGTTTGCAGATGACATTGTGATTTCTAGTGAGAGTAGGGAACAGGTAGAGGAGATATGCTCTAGAGAGAAGAGGAATGAAGATCAGCAGGACTAAGACAGAATATATGTGTGTGAATGAGAGGGATGATAGAGGAATGGTGAGGATGCAGGGAGTAGAGGTGGTGAAGGTGGATGAGTTTATGTACTTGGGATCAACAGTTCAGAGTAATGGTGAGTGTGGAAAAGAGGTGAAGAAGAGAGTACAGGCAGGATGGAGTGGGTGGAGAAGAGTGTCTGGAGTGATTTGTGACAGATGAGTACCAGTAAGTGAAAAGGAAGGTCTACAAGAGGGTAGTGAGACCAGCTATGTTATATGGGTTGGAGATAGTGGCACTGACAAAAAGGCAGGAGTCAGAGATTGATGTGGCAGAGTTGAAGATGTTAAGATTTGCACTGGGTGTGATGAGGATGGACAAGATTAGGAATAAGTATATTAGAGGGTCAGCCCAGGTTGGAAGGTTTGGAGACAAAGCCAGAGAGGCAAGATTACGTGTGTTTGGACATGTGCTGAGGAGGGATGTAGAGTATATTGGGAAAAAGATGCTAAGGATGAAGCTGCCAGGTAACAGGAAAAGGGGAAGACCTAAGATAAGGTTTATGGATGTGGTGAGAGAGGACATGTAGGTGGTTGGTGTGACAGAGCAAGATGCAGAGGACAGGAAGAAATGGAAACAGTTGATCTGCTGTGGCGACCCCTAACGGGAGCAGCCGAAAGAAGAAGAAGAAAAGAAGGCATTCTATGCAGATAACCACTAGTCTGTTGTGAAACTCGGGGCTTTGAATACCACATGTTAGATGCTGTTCTTCTGCTAAAAGATCACATTTCTAAAACAAAAGGACCTCGAGGAAAAAGGATAATATATTCCCTGCATATACTGCAACTTACTTTCAGCTTGCTTTCTTGAACATTGCTTAGCAGAGTCAGATGGTCTGAGGCAAGTAGCTCTATATGCTTGAAACCTTACACAGTATTTAGAGCTGCTTATTGCTGCTATCCAGAGTAATGGGTCACTAATAGCTTTCAGCAGTTGCAATGTTTTTATTTTCGCTAAGGTTTTCTGACTTAATACATTGTAATGTATATGTTCAAAGACTCAAAAAAGTATTAATTATAAAAGCCATTTTATTTGAGAAGCATTTGCCATATCTAGAAAATGGATCACATATACAAGAATAAATAAATAAATAAATAAAAGCCCTTCATCTGGCAAAACATTATTACACTAGTTCTATTTTGCACTAAGTTTTCAATGCAGTACATTGTGCGGTCGAGTGGCCTCCGAAAGACATGTGTGAATGGGCGTGCCTTCGCTGAAGGTTGGGTATCAGGCTGGCAACTCGGCACCATAACAAATCTACTGCCAATCATTAGCAGACCGGAGTTCCACTGTAGCGACCCCTAACCGGGAAAAGCCAAAAAGACAAACAAACATTTGTACAGAGTTCATATAAAATGAGGCATATAATCCTTGCATGCTTGTTTTCAAATATTTGAGACCACTAGTATATAGCCAATTTAAACAGTTTCTTGTGTTAGCCTTCTTTAGTCTAGTATATAGACAATTTTTGCTTCCATGTATGAAAGCAAGCAGCCGTGAAAGGCTATTCATGCCCCAGTTGTATTTTTGGATTTTAGTTCTGGTATGTGTGAGTTCCTGGAGCATTCCATTTGCCCAAGAAAACTTCTGACTGGACTCTGCTGGCACTAGGACACATGATTATTTATTTGTTTAGTATACCTGCTTCTCTGCTCTCACCTTCTGTCTGTTTTTCTATGTGTGTGTGTGTGTTTTGTGTGTGTGTGTGTGTGTGTGTGTGTGTGTGTGTGTGTGTGTGTGTGTGTGTGTGTGTGTGTGTATGTAAAAATGTGCCCTAATGCAGATGTAATAGCTTACTAATGTTTCAGGTTGTAAGTTATAATATTTTTATATTTGTGTTTTTTAAGAGAAGATGGCAACAAGATGGGTGACTTTTCATTCTGAAGCAGATAGTCTGCACAAATTTGTTCTCTATCTGGTGTGCACACTTATAGGTTTATAGGTTTATAGGTAAATACTAGGCTAGCTGCCTTTAGTTTCCCTTTTTGTGCCCAAATTAACCTATCCCATTTAATTAGAGACTGGCCTTACCCATCCCACTGTCAATAGTTATATATTACCCCTAATGACAATAACTTTGACCATACCGTAGATAATTTGAGGTGACCCATGCATAAGATAAAACATTTAGGAGCTGCCTCTGTCCATTGGTAGTACAAGGGCAGTTCTGGGATAAATTTTCTGTTTCCCATCCATACATCCAAGTTGAACTTGAATATGGGCGGGAATGAACTTTGTTTTATATGGACAAGGAGTCTGCTCCAGAACCATGGTATCCTCTGCAAGATATATCTGTCCATCCAAACCATTCTGTTGATGTTGCAGAAGAGGTTTAGATCCCAAGACCAAGTATTTCTGATGCCATTTGACTTGATGATGTGCAATAAATCCATTTGTAATAGGTTGGAGGATGCCTTGTGTGCCAGAGACAGGTCACCTCTTAGCAATCTGTAGGATACTGAATATAGTGACAGGGCTTTGAGTTGGTTCATGTAGGATATGTTGTTTAGGCCTTGTATCATTTTAGTAAGGTAGCTCTGTGGATGTAACACTTGTTGCATTTGTCTGGACAGATACTTGTCAAAGAAGGCATTATATTCAATGATTTGCCTAACAATACCTTTGTTTATAAGCTATAGAATATAGAAGGACTTCATTAATAATATAGAAGGACTTACACAACTATAATACTTTATGTTTTAGTCTATGAAGCATGATGCTTTTCACATATGTGTCAATATGTCTGTACAGGAGCACAACATCATCAGGGTCATGGATGAGGTATAATTTTGTATCTGGCATCCATCTGGACAAACTGGCCCTCTGTACATGACCTCTATCTAGCACACCTATGGAAATAAATACATTGTTTGTTTCAGGTTATGAAAGTTGTGATAATTTCATGTTTTATCAATGTATTCATAATGCTGAATGATAACATCATGGGTGAGGTAATATTTTAAAGCTAATATCAGTCTGGACAAAATAACTTTGATATATTACATCTATCTATCACACTTACAAGGATGTAGCAGTTTGTTTATCTTTCCGGGTATGAAAATTATCATCTTTGTGACAATATTTCTGTAAGGGTGCAGAAGAACATGATGGTAGCATACCTCTCAACTGTCCAACTTTTCACAGAATGTCCAGATTTTATATTCATATTTTTGGTCCGTACAACATAAAATTTGGGATTTTCTGACTGAGGATTGAAGTCACTAAATAATAAAATACATTTGAGTTTCAGATTTCATATCCATCATAAATGCATGCTAACACAAATCCTGTTGTTCTACCAACTTCCTAAGTTTATAAGATCAATATATAAAATCTGTCTATTTCTGGGCTTTTGTCTACTCATTATTTTAGGCTTTGTCCAGATTTCTTGTGCTAAGAAGTTGAGAGGTATGGATGAGAGACATATCATTTCAAAGATGGCATCAATATGGATGGCCTGGACCTGTTATATTTCATCTGTCTAGTGCAGCTACTGAGATATAAGCACTTTGCTTAAGTTTCAGAATACAAAGACTGTGATATTTTTTATATTGTGTGAAACTATTTGTAGAAGGATATGGCAGTATGAGGAGTGAGGTATCATTCTGAATGTTGCATCAGTCCAGACAAACCAACCCTGAGATTTGTTCTCTGTTTATGCAGTTGCAAAGATAAAATACTCCCCGGGATTCATGAACCTTGCGCCAGGCGCCAGCATAGCGTCGGCGTTATAACGCCAAATATGGCTGCTTAGCGATTCAGGTATGAATGAATTCCACGTGCACTACCGGCGTCGCGGACCGTCCCGCCCGGCGTAGGTATGCAAAACACACTGTGTCGCGGTATTGCACCATGCAAATGAGGGCAAATAGCGATCCACGAAGTGGCGCGAAGTAAGCGTAAGAACGCGGCAATGTAAACCAAAAAAGCGGTTTACATTTACCCAAACATACCGGAGGAGTAGCGGAAGGCTGTCAAAGTCAGGTATCATATAGGTGCAATATGCCAATGTGGAAAGGCACGAGAATGTCCAAAGAAAATATGCACAAAATGTAAAAATGACATAAATGGCGCGTGCGTAGAAAGAACAGCAGACCCCGGGATATGTGCACAGAAGTTGTAAAGCAATGAAATAATATGATAATGTCGAAAAGAGCATTAGAACACAAATCAGCTGCACAGCCACCACACACCATAGTATGTATGTAAAGCTGCAACCCCAGCGCAATGGTTGTCAAGGAGTGGTGGCGGTGTCGGCGCCCGTAACCAGGTATTAGTAGTCAATTCCATGCAAATGAGGCAGATAATAGTGAATGCATAAAAGCGGCCAGCGTAAGGATGGAGCAAGCGGCGTGGCGATGCGACACCGAGTGGCCTACGAGATACATGTCAACCACACAGGGTGTGCCACTGTAGGAGGAAGGATATTGGAGGACAGCAAATCTGGGCTGTACAATGCACATCACAGCATCAGGACTGGCGTGTTAGGAAATAGATCGCTGACAGTACAGAATCTTGGCGTACAAATGCATGTGCGAGGATGACTCGTTCCCGAAACCAGTCATGTGGCGGCCTCACCGGCAACAACCAGGGATATAGGAAGGTAATCGCGGAGAATCGAGGAAATCACGGAAGCAGTGTAAATGTATCCGTAGCGAGCAATTAACACCAATCAATGCAGGAAGGGCAAGCGCCCGGCAGCTGATAAGTCTGCATGCAGACTCCTGCAGAACGGGAAAGGGAGGCATATGAGAGCAAAGATAATAGGGGATGTAGTAGAAATGCAAAGAGCAAAGAACCGAAATAGCACAGCCAAGTACAGAGGTAGCATAACTGCGGCTGCAGATAAAATGCATCATATGCCATGTGCCTGCAGGATGCAGTAATGTAAGATGCCAGGCGAAGGCAATGCAGGCAACTGTAATGTAACACTACAGGCAGTACCGTTGCAGCTGCAAGCGTAAAACCACGGAAATAATCCATGGATAGGGCGCACAGACACACCCAATGACTTCACGGGTATACAGCACAACAGTAATAAATGTGAATCGCACAACACACAGCGATTTCCCAAGCGCCGCACCGTAGGGTGTAAACAGGCGGGGAACTTTTAACATGTATATGCTGGGTGCCGCCGTGGCGTGATGCATAGGTATGTGGCAGAGACAGGCGGAGTTGCGGAGGGTGGTGCCGACAACTACCGTAGGCCTCACAGGAGAAGGAGAGTGTTCAGACCAAGGGTGACCTACCAGGGGCTGCGAGACCTGGAGATAGTAGAAGCTACAGGGTGGACAGGGACGCGTTACAGCAAATAGTGGAGCTGTGCGGCGGCGCCTGAGAACAAGAGACAACAGAGGAGCCCATCCCAGTGGACACAAAGGTATGTGTGAGCTTGCGAATACTGGCTACAGGTACCTTTCAAAGGCCCACGGGGACATAATGGGCATCTCACAGGCATCAGCATCCAGGGTACTACACCAGTTCCTGGATGCCATGTTCCACATGCCCATGAGCACATAAAGTTCCCCACATCTCAGGAGGAGTTGGCTAGCAATATCGCCCGCTTCCACCGTGTGGCACAATACCGGAGGTCCTGGAGTGCGATAGACTATGCGCACATAGAAATCAAGTCACCACCTGGGGAGCAGGGTAGGCGCTACATAAACCGCAAGGGATACCCCTCCATCAATTGCCAGGTGGGTGTGCAATGCGCGGGGCATTATCATGGATGTGTGTGCTGGCAGCCCTGGAAGCTACCACGACTCCCATATCTGGCATGCCTCACAGCTGTATCAGGTATTAGCCAGTGGGGACATCACACAAGGTCACCTTGTGGGGATGCTGGCTACGCACTGGAGCCGTGGTTGATGACACCCATCAGAAATGCACACACACACATGCAAGAGCGCCATAATGAGGCACCGCACAAGCGAGAATAATCATAGGCGTGTGTTGGGATCTTGAAATCCGCGGTTCCGGTGCTTGGATACATCCGGTGGAGCCTTGCAGTACTCTCCAGGCACAAGTGCCCACATATTCATAGTATGTTGTATGCTACACAATATGATTCTCGCGGAAACAGCTGCTGCAGGGACATAATGCGGAGGGCCACCAAGCCCGCCACAACTGCCAGGGCAAGCACAGGCACAGGCGTGCGGCGCCCGCGGACACACTGAGCCAGCCCCAGTAGGTAGACAGAGGCGTACCCAATATGCCTACGCCCTGGCAAAGAGGAGCATAGCACATACTTTGACAGTGTAGGCCCCATGGACTGACACCTCCTGACCTGCACACACAGTAAAATGGGCGCCACACAAACATGTCCGCCCGTAATGTGTACCGTATGTGCGGGCGTATGTGTGACTCCAACAAAGGCACCGGCCAAACACTGCACACCCAATAGCCAGCAGAGCATGGAGCGCCAACACCTCAGCGCGCCCGGTTCAACAGCACGGCGTAGCCATATGCTGCCACTATAAGCGCCAAGTCGACCACACATATGCGCATGTGCATACACAGAATCTGGAAATACATATCAGTACACATGTAGAAATATATGCGCATACACAGATAGAAAGTACAACAGGGTAATATGGAACCCAGGGATGCAAGTTCACAGATAAGTAAGGCGAAATCACCACATATTAAACATAGTGACCGACAACCCGATCATCCTGGAGGGTGGGCAGGGCAGATAGCGCCAACCATGGAAATGTTAACCTGCATCAATACATATCCAGCGTGTCGGGATGGTCACCAGTCCGCGGTACAGTAGCGGGATATGTGTAGGGTCACCACCTGTCCCGCGTTGTGAGGACAGTCCACCTTTGGGCAGTTGTGTCCTGCAAAAACATTGACAAAATGGCAAATGTCCTGAGATTGTAGGACAAAACCATTTCCCATAATTACTTTATTAGTTGCAGAAAACAGTTATTTTGTAGAAGAAACATCTAAATATGATAATAAACAGAATAAGCAACTGTAATGCTACAGCTTTGTATTCCGTCAAAAAGTGAATCGCTGTCCTTTGTACTGGCCGTGGGTATGTGTTGGCATGCAAAATCTGGCGTTTCTACTAAAATGTCCCACTTTGGCCATTTGAAAGGTGGCAACCCTACATATGTCGTGTCATATCCATAGGACATGAGTCGCGGAGATACGCCGCCACGGCGTCACGATAGCGTAGGTATTGTGTTCAACCGTCGGTCTTGGCGGAAAGCATACCAGTGAAGTGTCACGACATTATGAGGAGCGTACCTCATTTGGGGTGTAAAACAGTTCATGTTCCTCGCAGTTCCTCCAAGTTCCACATTGAAAATGTCTCTCAAACATCCATTGTTAGGAATGTATATAAATGACATCCTGGTAAATAGAATGTACTCATAGTAAGTTAGTAAAGGTTCTTCACTGTAAGTAAATCAGCATATCATAATCAACCTATGACCTACTTAGCTGAAGTTGTCACTATGCCATTACTATGTGTTCCACATTATGCCCATGTGTTTCACATTACTACTGTGTGTGTTCCCCACTCCGGAAATAGAAGGTTGACAGCCATGGCGGCAATATGTGTATGTGTGAGGTGAGGTTGTCGTGTGTTCCGCTGTGTGTGTGTAATGTGTGTGCCAGTGTAAACTGTGTATGAAGGTGACATGTCACAGCGGAGTGTAATAACAGGCGTAGGCATACAGTACAGGAACCATAGGCGTATGTACAGCAGTACCCACAAAGTAGTACTGACATCTCCTCAGTGGCTATGCGTGGCGGCGTAAAATGATGCAAAGCGCCAAATGTCCCAAAGTGTACCACAGGGCCATAGCAAACAGGAGATGCAAAGGGCGCATGTACAAACCACGACCGTAGGTATGGCGGCCATAGCGTAGACTCCACCGCGGTCCGTCGACAGCGTTACACAGCATCAGGCATGTCTGGCGAAAATCTGAATGTGCCATCCGGCACCGATCGTGAACACTACGGTCCGGTAAATACAGCGGTGTGTTCCACGACCGTGGCGTAAGCAAGCGGCACCACGAATAGGAGGCTACGGTAGCATACAGTCCGCCCCAAGTATAGGACCACAATCACCGTAACTATCAGCGACAAAATGCCAATGGATGGTAGGCGCGGACGAACATCCGCAGATATATAACCGATGTGAAGGAGGAATCGTGCAGGAAGCACACATGCAGGCGATACCGACAGCAGCCGACATCAACAAAACAAACATTCCCGGAACAACAGACAGGTAACCCGCAGCTCCCCAAGCAGGGATGGAGCACACACACAAGCATATCTGGTATGTATAAATGCAAGACTCACACCCGTACCCGTCACCCACATCCGCAGATATACCCCATTGCACATATCAAAGGGATAACAGCTAAAACCGTAGCAAACACATACAGGCAGTGAATGACAGCGGCATACCCACAACAAGCTCCTGGGAAACACTAGCAGCGGCTCATGCATCCATGCATTAAGCTATGTACAGGAAAATAACAGCCATGTAACACATTTGAATGCACAGCGCCATCGACAGGCGCCGCCAGGACACGGGGACCCACATGTCGAACACAATACCATACCCAACACACACAATCCACGGCTAACACCACAGCGAAATGTACCCGACACCACACATAGCGGATGCAGTCACACAAACATGATACAATACATACCATCCTCACGAAGGTATTGCAAATAACCAACGGCCACGAGGAAAGAACCATGGCCTAGTGCCGGCGTAGCGAGCGAAAGGAAGGGGATCACCGCTGATATGCGCATAAGTACACACCGAGGAACAGCTATTGGCCTGATTAACCCACATGCATCAGGCGGCGGCGAATATAAGGAAGACTCCTGGATATTCAAACCGTATGTTCATACCGAACTCATACAAACTAGAAAGAGAAACAAAGGGAATAGAGGCGAACTCAGAACAAAAGGCGGAAAGGTATGTCGAACCCACGACATGTACTGGTGTGTAGCATACGATCGTATGGCGAATCTGTACAGTATGTGAACAGTGTGTGTAGGTAAAGATACCTGTCCATCAGGCAGAGAGGCGAAGGTTGGATATGTAATGCTAAAGCGCGCAGCATACCAACAACTGTGGACAAGCGTGTGCACAGCAGTGGGACAACATGTAAACACCGGGATAACCCCAGGGCGGCTTGCCACCCTTTCAAAAGGCCAAAGTGGGAAATCGTCGGGACACACTTCAGATGTTACAGGTGGACACATACCCATGGTCAGTACAAAGGTTAGAACTCTACTCTTTTGCATAAAGAAAAGTGTAGTCTTGTAGCAGTTCAGTTGCTTATTGTGTGTCTTGTAACAGTTAGGAATGTACATACATAAATAAGTATGTTATGCAACTCTTACATAAGAATGGGATATAGTGATGTCCCACAATCTCAGGACATTTGCCATTTGTGATAAATTTTGTCAGGACACAACTGCCCAAGGAGGGACTGTCCCTTGCAAAGTGGCACAGGTGGTAACCCTACCCCAGGTCTGCCATAGGGGTTGCAAACACAGAACAATGCCACCACCCGCCCGATGCTGGCAGTGGATATCCAACACTGAAGTGCCACAGCAGGGGATAGGACATTTATGTATAGTGTCACAGCACACATGTGCATGGGCATATACCGTCGATGTCATCACGGAATGTCGCCGCGGCGTGCACCTATCCCGCAGTAGAGGCGACTATGTCAATTAAGTGTAATGCAAAGCAGGCATGATGGATATGTTCACAAATCATAGACAGTATCACAGGCATAGCATGCATGATGGGCGATGGGCTAATGTTATATACATACACAAGATATGTATGGCCTGCACATATGGGACAATGTAGTAGCAGAATAGGTACCGAAATGGAGGTAACAGCAAGTGACCATGTCCAAAGCGTTCCATAGCAGGTGCAATGTGTGCCACAATGATGTCCAGCAGGGCCGTGTGTAAACACATGTGCAATGTACACAGTACTGACACCCCATGGTAGTGTCCACTGAGCGGCAGAACTGGATGTCAACTGTCATGTCTATACAATGCATCCGCTGTGGTGGTACCATGGGTCTGTGTCACCCTACCAGCAAGGCAGCTATCACATGACTAGTGACACAGTGTGCCCCTGTGGGATGTGCACAGGACCTATGTCCCACAGCATGGTGTGTGTCCAGTCTGTGGATGTTACACAGGCGCCGGGCTGAGCAATGTGGCATGTGTGCACACATGCAGGACTGCTCCTCCCCTGCCCACAGCAAAGCGCCATGTAGGAGTACTACATGCATCAGTACTGTGGAGAACATGGCCCATGGCAGAGTACATTACACCCCTGTGTTAGTGGCATGCAGGTGAGCACAGATGTGTTACATGACTGTCATTTGCATATGTAAACTGTCTGAGCTGGGTAGAGAGCACAGCATGACTATACTGAGACATGTAGCGTTGTATCCATTGTGTAAGGTACACCACACATGTGTTATTGTAACACGGCCTGCGTGTACATGTGTGTATGGCACAGGTACAAGGGCACCCAAGGTATCAGCTAGACATACGGTCCAGAAATGTGTAGTCCTGCACATGTGTACCCGCTATGGTGTAATATGGCAACCACAGCACCATGTGGGCCATGTGTGTGTACATCAACCATGTACAGCGTGATATGCCTGTATAGGGACAGTATCCATGTGATACACACGCATGACTGTCAGTATGCAAAGGTGATGTGTATGCACTATGTGTGATGTAACTGATGCAATGATATCTACATGATATATCTGCCACACTGACACCTGTATGGGTGTCAGCAACATGAGTAGGATGAGCTAGAATGCTGCCAGGTATGTAGAAGTGGTATATGTAGGCATGTACAGTACTGTGTGACAGCAGGTAGTGTGCGTATGCAAATACTGAGCATGAGGGGCCACATGTCTGAGGCGTGCAATGCCACCGCGTCCCTGAAATGTTGTAGTCAGCATGATATGCCTGCACCACTGTGTGAACTGTACAGAAGGCACATGGCGTAACATGCCGATACATAGAGTACGATGTGATGCTGGATGTGTACACTGTCAATAGCATAAAGTGGAATGGTGCTGAAGGGCAAAAGCGGATCATGTCTGATGTGATACCCTCTGTACCACCCCAACCACCCATGCAATAATATGACAGGTGGCCAGCATGGGATGTGGTGTGCTGTGGCGCACAGAAGCCCAACAAGGGTGCCAGGAAAGGCATGCAGGTAGTCAATGAGTGTGTGAAGCATGTATGTCAAGATGTGGCCCAGTGCCATACTGAATGGCCCAGTCATGGGTGTAGAGATGCAGCCCCATACGTGCAATGCAGTACCATCCATGTGTAGTGTGATAGATGTGGTAGTGTGGTGGTCAGGGTGCACAGCGTACATGAATGGGCTAGCAGTCACTGACGTGTGCTGCTGCAGAGACATGTAACAGCCAGGTTGGCGGGATACAACAACTCCGGCGGTTGGAGGTGACATTGGGACTGTGTTCCCAGACATAACATGTGCATGCCAGTACTATGTATGTGTCCACAGGGTTAATACAATGTCCAGCCAAGGATTGGAACCCTGTAGTGAGTGAGAGTGTGTATTGTTGGTAGGTACCCCATTGGCAGGCAGGATGCCAGCAACATCTGTGTCGTCAATGCCTGCATGACCGTGGTATGCTGCATTGAATGTGGATGTAGTCAAACAGCAGAGACATACCACCACACTGCGTGAGGGCCCACACTGCAATGTCTGGCAGTCATGTGTAGGTAGCTAGCTGTGGGTATGTCATGCACCAGCAGGACACACCATGACTGTCAAGTGACACACAACACACAGGTGAACAAAACTACCGTGCAACAGCCTGCACATGTGCCCATACAGCGTGTGCATGGAACAGGAATACCACTGTGGCGTCTGTGAAAATGCCAGCACCACCATGTCTCAGTGTGGAATAGCATGGTCCCTACCAGTGTGTAAATGTAGCAGAAGTGCACTGTGATCACTGTTGGCATAGGCACATAGACTGTCCATCGGACGGGGTGCCATGCCCTCAACTACCTCTGTCAGTGGATGTCAGTAATACCGGCTGTAGTGTGTATGTACCATGCATGCTGCTATGGTTGTGTGCTTAGGGTGTGGCTAGCAGGGATGGTAAGCATGGATGTTCAGCAAACAGAGGGGTAGGTGTGTAGGCCTAGCATACAGACACATGGAGGTTTGGTGCATGCTGAGGGTAGTGTAGGTATGGTATGTGTCGTGTAATGTGTCACCCAGCTATGCGTACTGCATGGCCAAGCATGTGTGGAGTGCGTGGGAGTCCATACTAGGGAAGGTCGTGTTGCTGGCAATACATAGCAGTAGCAACTGTCCCAGGTGCAATGTACAGCATGCCAACCCGACTGGCATGTAACCTGTGGTGTACAGTGTCTGCACTGTCGCGTGTCACAATGTCGTGTAGTGGCCACAAACATGGGTATCTGAACATGGACTACCTATGATGCAATGTGTCATGGGAAAATACAGTATGTGTGTAAATCACGGTGTGGTGTGGGAACCACCCACCTGTGTGTGTTGTTACAGTCAGGTATGTGACTGGGAGGTATGATCTGTGTACAATCTGGACTGGCAGGTGTGCCGTGTAGGGCATGGAGGCAGGTCCCAGGCACCGTAGATAAATGACATGTGTGCTGTACTGTGTGTGCAGTGCTGAGTGTACAGCACAGTGGAGGGTGTAAGCATTGTCACACATCACTGCATGCTGTGCCTACCTGTGACAGCCCTGCCAGAGACAGACATGTGACACGCTGCACAGGCAGCATAGCATGAGAAGATGTACATGTGGGCTGCACACCTTAGCCAGATGTCCACCGTCATGTGTGCCCGCGGTAGTGTGGTTCAACACGACTATCAGACTGGACAAACAGCACATGCCTGCATAACAACAGTATGACCATAGTCAACAGTCCCAGTGACAGAGTAGGCCAATGTAGACTATCCCTGCATGCAGACCAGTGGCTACTGGACACCTGGCTAGACACACACCTGGACGGTTAATTCACCATTGAGCCATCACATGTCCGCGTCCATGTGGGCGTACAATGTCATCACAGGGTGGTCACAATAGCAGGTGGCAAGGCAGACCGCGGTGTACCAGGTGATGTGTCATGTGTGCATATGTTGAGTAGCACAGCCGTTCACATGTCTGCAACATACTGGTGCCGCGATGTATACTGTTACATGATGAATGGAACTGCACTGTCACCCACTACAGGGCCAGCTGGCACAGGTGTGGTGTGACTGGTGTAACCATGTTTGCACAGGATACACACTGCTGTTGTAGGCAGCCATGCTGGTGGCCACCAGTGATATATGCAGTGGTCATACAAACATACCGTACACAGTGTTCAGGCAGGAATGTCAATTGTAGGTGGGCGATGTGCTGCTATGTGAATGTGGGTGTTTGTTGTGAATGTCACACATCCAGAAGACACCATCTGGTGCAGTCATGGTTGTCAACACGGTACACACATCCACAGCAGTCAGAACCCAGTCCGACAATGTGTGTCAGTCACCCTTGTACCGTGTGACATATGTGCACATGGCGGAACACCTCCCACTGTCATCTAAGCTGGCTACATGATGGCTGGAATGTGCTGTAGAAATGTACAATGCTGGTAGCCCAATGAAGTACCTGGAATCAGACACAGTACACTATGTCAGCCATGTAAACCATGCACAACAATGACTGCCCAACAGACACAAACAATGCATTGACACATGGAACATGTGCTCATGACAACCCCACTGAGGTATGTTGCACATATAGATGTACAATTGTCATCTATGGCCATAGCATGGATGCAGACACACATACTCCACAGGTAGTACCATGTGATGTAGGTAGGGGGCATTGCTTGTGTATATGTCACAGTAGATGTACACAGACATGTCCTGCATAGCCGTCATGTAGGGGTAGCTGTGGTATGTCACTACTGGACATGCCCATACAGATTACCATGTCCCGCAGGAGATGTGTTAGGTGTGTACCACATGTGACATGCTGACAACAATCTGCGATGTGTATGGCTGCGGTGTACCTGTGTGACAATGTCTGTGATGGGTGCAAAGGCACATAGTATCGTATTGTATGCACACAAGCCCCACATAGCTGCATAGCCTGAACATACAGTACAAGGAGTGTGTGGGATGATAGCAACCCACAGGTGGAGATGGGTATGGGCGGCGGCCCACAACCACATGTGTGTGTAATGCGGTGTTCCGTCCACGACACATGAGCATCTGAGAGGCTAAGCGTCACAGTTGTACAGGGTCGCATGTACATATGTTCAGCAACATCCCTGTATGTCCCACCACTGGCCTGTGGACCGATGGACAACAACCAAATGTGCAGGTATGAGATGTGCACAGCACATCACAGATGCCTACCGTAGAACAGGCCTACCATGTAGACATGTGCACAGTAGGTCTCGCCACCTGCAGTCAAACCGTTAGGTGCCAAACCACACCAATAGTCCGACCAATGACACAGATGGGCGTGCATGCCTCTGTGTATGTATGTCTGTGAATGGCTCCGGCATAGCAATATAGCCGTGTCACCATTGTGAACAACAATATGAATGGGTTGTATGTGTGAGGGTGCATCATATGTGTATGGTCAGATCGGCGATACCATCAGTGGGCCTGCTATGTGAACATCCATGTCCCCATACATGGATACCTCTGCTGAGGCCAACACCACATTCACACAGGGAGGGATGGCGGTGTGTAGTGCAGCAGCAGACATGTGGGTGGCAGCGGGCAATGTATGTACACATATGTGTTACCCACATCAGTTCAGGCAGATATCCATGTGCATGGGATAGCGGTGTGTGTACACATACAGCACTGTGTCGATCAACATCCCAGCACATAGCACCTGCCAGGGCTACAGTGTATGCATGGATGTGTGATACCTGCATGCACCACACACACCCTCAACAAGCAGCGTACAGCATACCTGCGGCTGGAGGACAGTGTCCACACCATGGTGATAAACATGTTGAATGTCCATATTCACACAGCTATGACAAAAGCAATGGACAGCCACCCTGCCAATACCGTCAGCCCCTGGGTGGGTCACACCCATTGCCATGTATGTGGCATACCCTGCCATATCATGCAGAGATGACCAGCAAGGCTGCATGAGCTATCACAGTCCCACATGGTGCAATGGACAAAAGGCACTCTCACTATCAACCATACACAGTAGTAATGTGGTGGCGATGCACCCTGTCATGTTACAGGTGCTGTGTGATGCTCTGCACAATGTGTGCGTGTACATGCTATGCATGGCCTTTCCTGCTAATGTGTCATGGTTACACATTGCTCCATGTCTATCACATCACGTAACACAGGTGAGCTGGGGCAAGTTGTCCAGCACGGTACAGTGCTGTGTGGAAGTACATGGCACAACACATGCATGTGCAGGTGTCCATGTGTATGTGTACAGTGCGCTGCTGGCGTTCACAATGGACACAGGCGTGATGTGTACTGACATATACACAGCGTACAGGTGAACAGTAGCACAGGCGTCACATGGGGACATATGCCAACTGATATGGACATAGGTGCAGCCAGGTACACATGTCCATGGCAGGCTAACATCTACATGAGTGCGTGCACAGTGTGATGGGGTGGCACACAGATATGATGTGACACCCAGTGCTCAATGGTGTGAAGCCACAACATCGGCTGTGTCACCGCCACGATGCCCTTCACAGATCACTGTGCAGATGTCGTACATGTCATAGCAATGTATTTCCAACAGTATGCCAGCACAGCAGTGTGAATGTGACCTGCCACCATCATTATGTCTTCCAGATAATGCCGCGTTCCGGCTTCCACCATTTAGTCGACAGGAGGAGGAGGTCATCATACCATACCTCCAGAGTAACTACAGCGCCCTGTTTAGCCATGTGCCACAGCAGGCACAAGAGCGGCAGGAGATGTGGGAGGAGTTGTGCAGGAGGGTGAACAGCGTGGGCGGAACCAACCGCAGCTACCAACAAATCCGCAGGCACTGCACAGACCTGATCCGGCATGCAAGACAGCGTGCCGCTGGAATCGCTAGGCAACAGCGTGGGACAGGTGGTGGGCCACCAACACAGCCCCACTCACAGCTACGGAGGAGCTCCTGGCCAGTCTGGGGACACCCGCGGAACAACCGCAGAACCACTTGCGTCCATCGTGGAGGTGGGTGTCTCCCGAGCTATGAGCCTGGAGCCGCATGCTAAGTCAGTGTTGCATGTTTGTATGATAGGCGCCGTGGGTGTGGGTGTCATAGTACAACACATGATATAGCAATACATGCCAGGTATATGGCCACACAAGATGCAAACCATTGTATGCTATGTTGTGTTAGCAGACATGTGCATAGCACATGCAACCACACATGCATGATGTGTCATGGACAGTGATGACCCTGGAGATAGTAATGGCTAATGTGTATCCCTTTGTGTAATGCCTTTACAGGTGCGTCTGGCGTGTCGCAAGGACAAGGGTCTGTTGCAGGTAAGTCTGTTGCCAGTCAAGCGCATGTTCTGCTGTATTGATATTCCCCATGTGTCTAGGCATGACATGCTCACCTGTGTGTGCCCCGTCACGGTATACAGCTCGCACCACCCGACATACACACCACCCATGTACAGTAGATACACCCGTTACCGTAGAGTGGTATGACACCACACAACCAATTGGTGTGTTACGTGCATTCAGCTATGCATACAATGGTGTAGGTGTTACACAATGGCTGCATGTGTAGTATGCATTGGTATGCCAGTGCAGTATGGACACAGTACCACAGAGTGAGCTGTGATCTGGCCAGAGCACAGGTGTTACCAATGTGACCCATGCCCCTGCATCGGGTGCACCGCGTTGTGACATGGCGCATGCCATGTCCCATGCTGCGATGGATGTCTGGCTGCAGCATTGTCACACCATGATATGACCTATGCACAACATAGCAGACATACACACTGTCAGCATATCCGTAGAGAATGTGACCGCGTCACACTAGTATGGGTGTATGTCACATGGGCCACCACAGGGCCGTGTGCACAATGTCTACCACACACAATTGTCAATGAGTCAGACAGACAAGGCCATGGTTGATACCTACAGGCATGTTGCCACACAGCACATCCACAGTGGGTACTCACCATTGCACCCTGTACACACATAGTGGGTTCATCAATGTAGTGGACCCCTGGACATCTGATGTAGTACACCAGTGACATGAAATTCCTCTCCACAGCTACTACAGGTGCCTCCAATGTCCACCATATATGTGCTGCTGAGCAGCTGAACTGACTTACAGACATGGCAATGTAATGCGTCCAGGTCACGCATCGCACAGACACATAGCTGTGTCCTGCTACTGTGCAGTGGCACAGAGCCCGCACCACACACCGTACAGCTATGCACACAGCTCACAGCAAGCGTACCTGCACAGACATCACTGTTACACATACATTGTATCTGTACACTGTACACATAACACTGCACCATGACAGCCATCGTGATGTGGTGCATGCGGTGGGACACCATCTTCACATGTCCACATGATACTGCACATGTTTGCGGTGTACATTACATAGTGTTGGCAGCCATGTGTACTCTCAACTTGCCAGCGGCCACGGTGTATGAAGCTGATGCATGCAAACTACCATGAATGTGTGTACTGCATGCCTACTAAATGACACCTGCCTGTTGTACTGTCCCCACCAGGGCAGTGTACATACTGCCACTATGAATGTCTGGTCTGCATTCACTGGTCTGTGTTGTGTGAATGCTGCATGCCACCTGCATTATCACATGCATGCTGTGTGTGTGTGTGTGTGTGTGTGTGTGTGTGTGTGTGTGTGTGTGTGTGTGTGTGTGTGTGTGTGTGTGTGTGTGTGTGTGTGTGTGTGTGTGTGTGTGTGTCTGTATTGTAACCCGATGGTATGTCTTTGTATTGACAGGTGCTGTAGGTGCGTTCCCCTCCTGCGGTCAATCTGATGCTAGTGTCCCCACAGATACTAGTGGTGATGAGCATGTGCATGAGGCACAGGCAGGGTCGTCACAGGCAGAGTCTGTGCCACTGGAGAACATCACACATCGTCCCTTTCATCCCTGCCCACGGTTCAGATGCCGACACCTACCCCAACACCGTTGCCCATAGATGCCGGTCAGTCAGCGACTGTTGTCCCGAGCAGGAATGTGTGGTGGCTGCAGAAGGTGTGGGTACACCGCGATGTTGCCAGTGTAAGGACTGGTGCAGTGCCGCGCAGGCATGTGGCAGGTGCTGCCCGTGGGGAGCACCGCTAGACATACACCTGCCGTGTACAGGGTGCAGCACCTGGTATAACCAGGCGCATGTTCCAGACTGTAATGGCGAGCGCGAGCGCGTGCGAGCGGCAGAACCAGGACGGGCAGAGGCTGCAGAGGTCCGCAATCCGTACCCTAAATGACAGCATCCAGGCATTGGCGAATGCACAACAGCATCTTGCCGATGTTCTGGATAGGAGATTAGGCGATATGGCTGGTCTCATCGACCGAGGCTTGGCCATCCTTGGCGTCGCGCAGTCCGTGCAGGAACACCAGGTAGGGGTGAGGCATAGGGCGCGTGGGCGTGTGCCAGCAACACCACCTGCTGCAGGTCAGCGTGTGCGTGCCACCTCCCATGCCCACACAGACAGTGATGGTAGCAGTAGCACTGCAGCTGCTACTACACCATCCACACCAGGACAGAGCAGGCCGCGTGGGCGTGGCCCTGGGCCGGCCCGTCGTGGAGCGCGTTTCCAGCGGACATGTGACATCGGAGAGTGGACAGTCTGTACCTCCACCCGGTCGTGCCCGTCGCGACCCCAGGCGAAGCGCGGGTCGCCGCGCCCGGCAGACACAGTGAGCCGTAACACCTGCACTGTACAGTCAGGGGCTGCCAAGCATACCCGTGTAGGCATCACAGATGACTGAACTGTGTACACACACACCCACACACAGCAGACACAACTGTAGGGCTCCACCACACCCACATGCAATCTACATAGTCATGCCCACTCAATGCACTGGCCCTTACACACACACATGATGTCATCCATTGGTACAGCCCATGCCTGTGGCACATATCACCCTGTGCATATGATTAAGTCTCTGCCGCATAACTGTGAGCCACACCATCAATGCGGTTAAGCTAACATATTATGATGCACAGGGTGGACCGCGATAGTGAGAGGTGTATGTGATACCTGTGTCCGCATAGTGCGTGCTGTGTATGTTGTGGTGTGTGTGTATGGCTGGTGACAGGTGTGTATGTGATGTGTGTTGTGCACGGACATCATGCAGCAGACATACCATGCAGGACAGGTGCAGCATTCATTGATATGTGTACACAGTATGTGTGGTGGTTACATGTGTAGCACCATGTCGGTGCAGTTAACCCGTATGATACTGATGGTGTACTTGCGTGCCTACTGGGAGCACTGTAATTAGTTCCCCGCGTGTAGTCGTGGGGTACCCAGAGGCATGTCTGGCAAAATCAGCATAGCACAGTTACCCACATCCGGCATGGACCCTACATAGGTACATAGGCACACATGAGCGTGACAGGATATGTGCCCTCGACATGTGTGGACCTAGCATGACTGTGTGTGGCATCTAACACCCCTCAGGATGGGGATGCCATATCCATCAGTCCCCAGTCCCTGGTCTAGCAGTGACACACAGAGGTTGACTGGCGCATAACTATCGTCACACATCCACCGCGTCATTAGCAGTCCTGGACAAAGGCAGTCAGGGCCTTTCCTTCACATGGCCTGGCACTCCTCCCGTGTTGTAGGGGTGTCTGGCCGTTACCCTGTTCCCCCAGCACGTCCCACTCATCTTTGAGTTGAGGTGTCTGACAGTCGCTTCTGTGCCCGTGTTTGCATGGGGCCTGGGAGGTGGAATGTGCCCATGTCACCCAGGTCAGACATGGCCGTGTATGTCAGGCACAGATCACCGCGGAACAGCTGTGCTGTGAAGATCCACAGCGGTGTCCCCTTGGCCGTGCACCTTGTGACACATGTCCTAGCACCGTCATCCCGTCTTGTGGAGCGTTTGCGGTCCTTCCGAGTGCTGCAGGCGTCAGGTTAGCTACAGGCCACATGTGCCATTATGCGCAGTCATTGCACTGGTGTGTGATGTGTACAGGGGTACAATGAACACCCTGATGTGGTTGCCATTCCATCCAGACCAGGAGGCCACAATGGAATGTCTTCACACCCACATTGCCATTGTGTGTGTTGACAGAGGTTGCCGACAGGTGTGGTAGCCATTTCCTGAACATGTCCACCATCTTTAATGGCGTACCACCTACATGTGACATTGGGACGAACATGTTCTTCACACTGGGTAGGGCTGCACCTTCTCTGGCATTTGGTAGCAGGCCATGGCTCTGGCACCAGTCATCCATGTCTATGGCGCCCTAGGTGGATGTTAGGTGTAACATGGGGTGTTGGGTATGTTGGCGGTCGCGTAGTCATCTGCATACCTTGTCTGCTACAATCCCCTATGATTGCATGCACATTGGAAGGTCGGATGCCATATGGCAGGGGCACAGGAGTGAGCCCTGTGGGCCTCCACTGGGTCCAGATATGAGTGTGACAAGGCACCTTGAGCACCAACCCTGTGTGGTGTGACCTCCAACCTGTGTGAGAAGCATCGGGTGACATATGTCCCCACATGTATGCTGGCGAGCCTTTCCATGGGTCCCATGTGTAGTGTGCTCTGAGCAGCTCCCACCAGGTCATGGTACTGTGTGCAAACCCACGTATCCCCATCAATGGCCTTGGTGAACACTCCAGACTGGGCGAGCAGGTTAGGAGGCAGGATCCGCCCTTGACTATGTAGTTGTGGGTATGTTCGGTATTGGCTGTACACGCTATCTGTAACCATGACCACCTGTATGGACCTCCACACAGCTTTGCAGACAACACTTGTCAAGCGTATAGGGTGTGGCTGTTGACAGTCCATAGGAGCACTACCCTGGCATAGTGGGACCACAGATGCCATATGGCATCCATTGGGGACATAGCCCATAGTAAGGCTAACATGACACAGTGGCGCATGTGTGGGCGAGGGCCTCAAAGAGGATGGGTAGCACACAGCCAGGGAAACCATCGGTGCCCATTGCTGGCGTGTCAAGCGCCATAGAGATATGGGATCACTCCAGGCCATATGACATGTTTGGGAGGATACACTCTGGTGGGATGGATATGTTCCCTGTTGGGGGATGTATGCATGGAACATGTCCTGTGGTATGCAGACAATGTCTGTGGGTGCAGTGACTGTTGTACCATTCTGGACCATTTCCAGGCAAGTCTGTGTGCCCCAACCATGTCCTTACCACAGTTAGGGAAGGCCCTGTGGTTGTCTCATGTGCCCTCTGCAGTACCACTCCCACGGCGGACCTGGATGATGGTATGTGGGGCCGTATGGTGGCCGGTATGAATGGGTGATGGTTTCCCTGGTACTGTCATTGCCCTGCCATGTAGTAGCTCCAACTGTTGATGTACAGGTAGTCAGTGGCTGCGGTCCACCACACCATGTGCCTACCTGTGGTGGACAAGGTCCTGATGTCATCATGTTTGCCTGTTGCAGACATGCATGTGGAGTGGTCGGGGAAGGCATTAGTTAGGCGTTTGCGGTCTGGCCTCTGTTCAACATTGGCATGGAGGACTTGTAGGGTACCACACGGTCATATGATGTGTGTGGTTTTCTGTGGAGAGGTCATCACTGAGGTCCCCATGCTGGTGTTGGTTACAGTGAGTGGATGACCAGTGGATCCACTATCACGGTCTTGCATCACCATTGAGGGCTGTACATCCTGTGTGGGGCATATCCTCACCATGCGTGATGGGCAGAACTGTCAGACATCCCCTGGTATGTATGGTGCATGGCTGTTTAACAGTGGCCAGGTGTGTGAACACCTGGGACTGCTGGCGTACTGTGTTGTGCCATGGGTAATGTTCCCAGGCTATGTATGGGTGGTTCATGTCACCCAATACGGTGCTGTTGTGAGAGCATGCCCACTCACCAGTGTCCTCAGGACATCTGTGAAGGTATCCTGTGTTTGGGAGGGTTGTCTGTAGCATGCAACAAACTGTAGGCCAGTCCTACACATGGTTAATTGCACCTACATATTCCCGCAGCAACAACAACGTCTGTGGCATGACGGGTTACTGTTGTGTGGCGGACACACAGGATGGTCCGCATTCCGCCACCCATGCCGTCGCACCATGTGTATGCATGTCTGATCTGTGCCGACTCTAAGTGTCTGAGCATGCCCAGTAGGCAGCTGTGTAGATAGACACACAGCACAGTGCACACCGGCCGTCTGCAGTTATACCCGGGTGCATGCCTGTATCCCCTACATAGCGGCCGCGTCTGTGGCATGGCCAGGTTTCTGTTGTGTGGCTGGACACACCTGACGGTCCACATTCGCCACCCATGCCGTGCGCAACATGTGTATGCATGTCTGCCCTGTGCGAGTCTAAGTGTCTGAGCATGCCCGGTATGCAGTGATGTACTGATCAGTAGTTACTTGTTATTCTCGACTGCAGCACTAGCGTGTTGGTGTCTGGCGACAGGATGGTAACAGACTGCGTGACTGCGCACTCTGTCGAACACCCGATCGGGCGCATTGCCTCTGCAAATGATACCACTCCGCGTGGGGTATGCCTCCTGACAGCGCTCTGCTCAGTAAACTTCGGTAGCGTTCTGTAAATGCTTCATACTGTAGTGTGTTCATGTAGATAGGCGTAGGTTAGTCCCCGTCCCTTCCGTGTGTGTGTGTGTGTGTGTGTGTGTGTGTGTGTGTGTGTGTGTGTGTGTGTGTGTTTCCAGCTGCCTCTGCGACTGATTATGCTTTTAGGCGGCTCCGCAACACATGCCTTGGCTATTGCCAACTATTGTCTTCTTGGTGGCGTCAGCAGCCTACAAGTATGCCTGTGACAGCGCTCTGTTCAGCAAACTTCGGTAGCGTTCTGTAAATGCTTCATACAGTAGTGTGTTCATGTAGATAGTCGTAGGTTCGTTCCCGTCCCTTCCGTGTGTGTGTGTCTCTGTGTGTGTGTGTGTTTCCAGCTGCGTCTGCGACTGATTATGCTTTTAGGCGGCTCCGCAACACATGCCTTGGCTATTGCCAACTATTGTCTTCTTGGCTGGCGTCAGCAGCCTACAAGTATGCCTGTGACAGCGCTCTGTTTAGCAAACTTCGGTAGCGTTCTGTAAATGCTTCATACAGTAGTGTGTTCATGTAGATAGTCGTAGGTTCGTCCCCGTCCCTTCCGTGTGTGTGTGTCTCTGTGTGTGTGTGTTTCCAGCTGCCTCTGCGACTGATTATGCTTTTAGGCGGCTCCGCAACACATGCCTTGGCTATTGCCAACTATTGTCTTCGCGGTGGCGTCAGCAGCCTACAAGTATGCCTGTGACAGCGCTCTGTTTAGCAAACTTCGGTGGCGCGTTATGTAAATGCTTCATACAGTAGTGTGTTCATGTAGATAGTCGTAGGTTCGTCTCCCTTCCGTGTGTGTGTGTCTCTGTGTGTGTGTGTGTTTCCAGCTGCCTCTGCGACTGATTATGCTTTTAGGCGGCTCCGCAACACATGCCTTGGCTATTGCCAACTATTGTCTTCTGGGTGGCGTCAGCAGCCTACAAGTATGCCTGTGACAGCGCTCTGTTTAGCAAACTTCGGTGGCGCGTTCTGTAAATGCTTCATACAGTAGTGTGTTCATGTAGATAGTCGTAGGTTCGTCCCCGTCCCTTCCGTGTGTGTGTGTGTGTGTGTGTGTTTCCAGCTGCCTCTGCGACTGATTATGCTTTTAGGCGGCTCCGCAACACATGCCTTGGCTATTGCCAACTATTGTCTTCTTGGTGGCGTCAGCAGCCTACAAGTATGCCTGTGACAGCGCTCTGTTTAGCAAACTTCGGTAGCGTTCTGTAAATGCTTCATACAGTAGTGTGTTCATGTAGATAGTCGTAGGTTCGTCCCCGTCCCTTCCGTGTGTGTGTGTGTGTGTGTGTTTCCAGCTGCCTCTGCGACTGATTATGCTTTTAGGCGGCTCCGCAACACATGCCTTGGCTATTGCCAACTATTGTCTTCTTGGTGGCGTCAGCAGCCTACAAGTATGCCTGTGACAGCGCTCTGTTTAGCAAACTTCGGTAGCGTTCTGTAAATGCTTCATACAGTAGTGTGTTCATGTAGATAGTCGTAGGTTAGTCCCCGTCCCTTCCGTGTGTGTGTGTGTGTGTGTTTCCAGCTGCCTCTGCGACTGATTATGCTTTTAGGCGGCTCCGCAACACATGCCTTGGCTATTGCCAACTATTGTCTTCTTGGTGGCGTCAGCAGCCTACAAGTATGCCTGTGACAGCGCTCTGTTTAGCAAACTTCGGTAGCGTTCTGTAAATGCTTCATACAGTAGTGTGTTCATGTAGATAGTCGTAGGTTCGTCCCCGTCCCTTCCGTGTGTGTGTGTGTGTGTGTTTCCAGCTGCCTCTGCGACTGATTATGCTTTTAGGCGGCTCCGCAACACATGCCTTGGCTATTGCCAACTATTGTCTTCTTGGTGGCGTCAGCAGCCTACAAGTATGCCTGTGACAGCGCTCTGTTTAGCAAACTTCGGTAGCGTTCTGTAAATGCTTCATACAGTAGTGTGTTCATGTAGATAGTCGTAGGTTAGTCCCCGTCCCTTCCGTGTGTGTGTGTGTGTGTGTTTCCAGCTGCCTCTGCGACTGATTATGCTTTTAGGCGGCTCCGCAACACATGCCTTGGCTATTGCCAACTATTGTCTTCTTGGTGGCGTCAGCAGCCTACAAGTATGCCTGTGACAGCGCTCTGTTTAGCAAACTTCGGTGGCAGCGTTCTGTAAATGCTTCATACAGTAGTGTGTTCATGTAGATAGTCGTAGGTTAGTCCCCGTCCCTTCCATGTGTGTGTGTGTGTGTGTGTTTCCAGCTGCCTCTGCGACTGATTATGCTTTTAGGCGGCTCCGCAACACATGCCTTGGCTATTTCAAATATTGTCTTGCGGGTGGCGTCAGCAGCCTACATGTATGCCTCTGACAGCGCTCCGTCAGTTAACTTCGGTAGCGTTGTGTAAATGATTCATACTGTACTGAGTTCATGTAAATAGGCGTAGGTTCATCTCCGTCCCTTCCGTGTGTGTGTGTGTTTCCGTTGCTTTCGACCATACAACTGAATAAGCAAATTGTTAAAGTGTTCACAATCAACAGTGTGATATTTAAAATCATGTTAAGACTCACATTGTTGTTTGTGAACATTCTTATAGCATATTTCCTGCACCGTTGTGGAAACAACGAAAGCGTTGCATGTTTTAATGAACTGTTCAAATGTTCACGAAGACTTGTGTTGTGTCGAACTCACGGGGACTATTCTTGCTGCAGGTTTCGGTTTGTTTGTGTTTCATAGTACAATATCATGTAATCGTGTGTTCATAGTATGCTTTCTGTGATGTTGACATGTGTGTGTTTAGTTAGCAGTGCGTCTCTGCTTTCTATGCTGTGGCTACATCTCCATTGCTTTCGCATAGAAAGTGACAAATGGAAGTGTAAGGGTGGACATTTAAAGCCTGGATACTTCCATGTTATGTAAGTCTCCGCGGGGCCAGCGGGTGATAAGCGCATACATGTCTATGAAGTACCTTTGGATACCATATCACGACCTGTAGGTGGACGAAATGTTTATGTTGACTGTTCCATCTACCTATGTGTGACATGGTTTGTGGCCATAGGGTGCCAGCAAGTCTTCCCTGTTCATTGGGTGTTTGCCATGGTGTATTGACATCAATCCTATTAATTCACGAAGGATGTCTTTCTTTGGTGTCAGCGCCATAGTTTGACCATGCTATGTGATTCCCAGCAGCCGTTGCGATTGTGCTATTGGTACCTTTACACAGGTGACCCATCTGTTCCACTGTATGGGCGTGTGATCCCCATAGATGTGCTGGCACATGGAGTGTTGTAATGCCCGGTATCGGCGCAGCGGTCTTTCTTTGAATGGGGAGTGTGTACTGTACACCGTATCTGTATTCCCTGGGTTATGCCTTGCAACAGCTGTGGGATTCCCCCAGGTTTGCAGCTATGGGTGCCATCTTGGCGTGCGTTTGTCCATCCATGGGAACTGCCTACTGGACACTAGTATCGGGCTGTCAACATTTCACAGCTGCATTCTCCATTTCCGGTGGATGATCGGTATTAGTATTGCGAATGCGCATATGCCATGGCCACGTCCGCTGCAGGCGGGCGATGAATCATCTGCCAATCCACACCGACACCCATATTTGCATACCCACGATCCCATGTCTGCAACCGTCGACAGTACCCTTGCACACCCTTCATGTGTGCGGAAATGGGATGTGGAAATGCGTGTATGGATGCAGCAGCCTGGGGAGTCCTATTCATATGTCCTGCATTTCATGGGCGGCTGTCATCACCCTTGAAGACACCTGTGGTGCATATATCTACCTGTGCGTAGTCACGGCTGTCACCTCTTCGGTTCACACTATGTTGCTCACACTCACTTAAGGAGTAATTTTGGGTCCTGCAATGGACACCGATGTGCATATGTAAAGTTTAGGACATGTTGGACTGTGTCCATTCGGCCAGTGGGTTTGACTGCGCCGTATGTTCCCCATTCCCGGATGTCTGTCCGCCTACCCATATTATGTAGTGCTTTCGTAACCCGTGTCCTTCCACAATTTACCCATAGGGTGTTACTGTAGTCCTGCAGGTTGGCAACTGCTTTACATAATCCTCACAGGTACCATTGTGAACTATCCGCCACTGTATTGTCAGTATAACACAGCGGTACATGTAGAACCTATTTATTCATGACAGTATGTCGGTTATGTGTGTGAACTCCATATTTTAGCGATAGTATGACCTTCCTAGTTGGCGTTGTTGGTGTGCCATTAATATGTGTTCCACAGGTCGCAGGTATGTTCCGCAGAGTGGGCGGGTGATCCCCACATACTGGATAGCACCTTCGCTGCTGTATGCGCTGGGATTAGCATGGCAGGATGGATGTCTACGGGGTGTATGTACTGCTGTTTCCATCTTTATGTCCTGTGTCATGCCCTACTACGGCTGTGTGATTCCACCAGGCTTGCTATTATGGGTGCCATCTTGTCCGTGCGTTTGTCCATCCTTGGGAAATGCCTACTGGACACTGATGTAGGGCTGAACACATTTCACACATGCCTTTAGCATTACCCTATGGATGCTTTGCATCCTTACTGGGGACTAAGGCCGTCCTGTACCGCAGCCCTCCCAGGCGGGACAGCGGATTATCAGCCAAACAACACGAGCCCCATTTTGCATACCCAGGATACCAGGGCTGCAACCCCCGCGATGCGCATGACACATCCTTCATGTGTGCGGAACTGGGATATGGGCGCTACATGTGTGGACGCGGCAATCTGGGGACCTCTGTACATATGTCCTGCATGTCATGGGCAGGTATCATCAACCTTAAACACGCTGGTGGTGCATATGTCTAGCTGTGCCGTAGTCACGGTTTGTACTCTGATTGGCTGATCTTGGCGCATACTGGCAAAACAGTCAGAATTTTGGAGTCCTACAATGGACACCGATGTGCATTTGTAAAGTGTAGAGCGTGTTTGACTGTCCCCATCTGGCCAGTGGTATTGACTGCGCTGTATGTTCCCCAGTCGTGGATGTCTGCTTGACTACCCATCGTTTGTATGACATGGCCTATCTATATCCGCGTGCCAGTATCGTAAATACAGCAAACCTTGCGTCCTGCCCATCTTCATAAGCGACATTATGGAACATATATCGGCAGAAACAGACACTGTCAAATCGATAGACTCCACAGTGAAAGGATACTGAGCTCTCTCAACTACTAACATGGGGCACCGTCGAGATGCGGATTTCATGACATAGCCGTCCCTAATACACTTCCTTCAGAGTCGGTTTAAAGCGAAATAATCAATAAACCTGCTCATAGTTAGGTGGACAGTGCTCCAAGTCTTGATTATAGCGTGACATATACATATCAGTGTTGCATGCCTTACTTCATGGAAACAATAATACGGCAACAATGTGTTAATATATCTACAATATTGGTAAATACAATCAGTATCCGGACACATAGTTGATAATTGGTGAGAGTGCACCTTAGAATGTAGTGTGTTGATCAGGTTATTGTATATCGATGTGTATAATAGTAGCATTACGATAACAAAGCATGGAATCAATAAGTACTATTTAAGCATATATTTGACAATTATGAATGTAAGCGTGTGGAGGAGACATCCGTAACCTTCCCTGGTTCCACTGGATCACACGCTGCGTACACTCGCATGTCGGATTGTGGGTTCTGCGCGCGCACATGCATATCCGTAGTCCGTTTATATATGTTTACAGTGTCTGTGTGGTTCGTGTTTTGCGTTACTTGTGACTATTCGGTAACATATGTCTGATCCGGTTGGCCGGGCGTGTGCAGAAAGCACTTACAGCTTTATATATGTAACAGTCTTTGCAGCATGGGCGCTTTGCGTACCGTGCACATCTATATGTTCTATAGTCATAATTCCAGCGTGACTGCAGTCACGTTTGGCGCTACTGTGACCAGTGCCGCGTTAGCTGTTAGTTGTCATTAATATGCATACCCTTGGTACCTATGTACATTTACATATCACCCCCGCACGCATGCGTCACAGGCATCCATTCTCCTGCTGGGAAAGGTGCGGTACTGCATGTTGAACATTCCTAATTCCCCTCGCTCATGGCCCAGGATGCATATCTCGTCACCACAGCGCTGTTCAGATGCCAGCTGCCCATCTCCCATATGCATACAGGCCTTGATTGTCAGGGTGTTGCTGTGGTGCTTTGGGTTTGGTCTTGGCAGCCCACTGTGCGGGACCGCCCTGACCCTGTCTGAATGTTAGATGAGTCACATGGGCGCGTTTGTCCGTGTCCATGGTACCATATCACGGCCCCAATTAGTCTTAACCGTGTCATCGATTGGCGGTGTATCCGTTGTAGATCTCGTTATACTAATTGCACCGCGGTCTGATCGAACTAACCTACTTCCATTACTAACCCTCCGTATGTATGGCCTGTGTCGCAATATTACAAGGGTTTAACATTGCGTGGCGACTTTCACTGAGCCACAGACATGTCCGTTGCTTTGTTTGGCCGGTTCGCTGTGCTACACACATTTAACATGGCGTAACAGGTTGAACAGCTCGAACCACGAGGACATCGGGTTGTCCGTCGTTGTCTATTATTGAATGTCTCTGTGGAGTTTGTTTCACAAAGCGACACATTGTCGGCATTGTTAGCGGACATCTCGCGCGATGCGTCCGCACCGGCGGGTGGCGATATGTCTGCCTTTGGCGGCGAACAGGCACTATGCGGAGACATTATGTCTGGGGATATATGGTAACCTTCCTTACGTAGATGATGTGCCATGCTAGCAATGACCCTAGCGATGACCAGCGTCTGGGTGTGGGTACTGCTGTATTACCCGCGGGAAGAGTGGCCTTAGGGTAAGTGGTGACCTAGGCAGAAGTTGCCACCGATACATCACCGCTACCCCCTCCTGGTCTACCTACACCAAATAGAGTCTGGAAAGGTGCCCGGTAGAGCAACACCCTAGGCGGCTACCTACTTGGCCTATGCCTAAGGCCGGCTATGTGTGTGGTCCCTTGGGCATCGGACTCGAGGCGTGTGCGTCTGCGTGGGTATGTCAGCATTACCCACATCCAGCCCCAAGGCAGTCAACACAGCATCCATGGGTCCACATGGTGTCCCAGCTGTGCACTCCAGGAACTCTATGGGGAATTTAACCCACACTTAGGACAGCTGTGTAATCCTAGCCTCACCTCAGGACTCGTACCTGAGTAGTAGCACAGAGGCGACTGTAGTCACACTCCACATAGATGGTGCCTCCACTGACCCTGGTTATTACCATACCATTAGTTTGACAAGCCTTATCTGCAAAGCCATGGAGATGGATCATAATGGGACACATAGATAAAGACATAGGGGACCGCATACTTTGGATACAACCCAGTTTAGCTTGGTCATAGTCAGATCATGCCCTTTACACGTGTTTCACTTTGTAGAATCAGTCACCAAGGCCATTGCTGAGGGTAAAGCAGTCCATACAGCCTACCTCAACCCGGCAGAGGCCTTGACACAATACCCCCTCGGGTATACTTGATAAACCCGTCATCTTGAATGTAAATCCATACATGCGCCATATGGGTTGCAAGCGGGCTAAGTCACAGAACACACATGGCCATAGTTGCTGGCGCCATGTCATACTCACAGCCAGTCACAGGTGGTGTCCCATGGGGCTCAGTCCTGGGTCCACTATTTCCAGCATCTACGTTTCCAATGTACTCGCATACACAGGGGTTATGGGTGACAATGTTTGCATCGACTGCAAACCCGGATGCCAAGTCAGACACACATCTGACACAGATATCCTTCAGGAGTGCCTCACAGATGTGGATAAGTGGTACCAGAGACATGTCCTACAGCTAAATGCCAGGAAATGCATAGGCATACCCTTCGGGATGAACAAGGTTACCCGAGCTACCATATAGGTGGCAGTCCACTGAACTGAGCACGGAGGGTTACCAGTGATCTGGGGACCGTGTTGTTGTTAACCGTTAGTTAGACACACATGTTGCTAACATAGTTAGGTAGACCTTCCACATTGCCCACATCATCATGAAGGGATTCACATCTAGATCAGGGAGGTCATTGTCCCCTTGTACTCATCACTCAATAGACCTATGATTGGGTACAATGCCCGTTCAGAATGTATCTGACCCAACACCTGCAGCAGCTGGAAAGGCACCAACAGTTCTTCGACAAGCGGATGCAGGGTCTCAGGTATATGTGTTATACTGACCGACTGAAAGAATTCCAGCTGTATACAGTTGCATACCACTTGCCCAGAGGTGACCCGTGCCTGGCATGCGGCTAAGTCGAACCAGATCTGATGACTATGCTTCACGTAAATAAGGTAGATCCCTCAGAACCACAAGGGCAGCTGGCGTACACCTTGACACTGTCATTAATCGAGCGTGTTGTTGGGACGGATTCATCACCCAGACACTCACTATGCTGTGGAGCGACATCCCAGTACATGTGAGGGCAAGCACCTCGCTGGCCTTCTGTTAGTATTTACACATGGATGTCTGGATTGATTTATTTAAGTAACCTTCTAAATGAATGTTACATTAGCACATTGTGAATCTTTACATTTCGTTGGTCTATTTTACAGTAGTCATAATCATACGGTTTATGTGTATATATTATGGTTCATTCATATTACTAGGTGTCTGCAGTTCTGTTAATATATTGGCACAATCCGTAGGACATATATATGTAGCTTACACAGTCAGACATTTGGAAAACATTTTATGTTGGTTCATGTTTCATATATGTACATATATTTCCATTTTCCGATGAAGACTGTACCTTTCGAAGCAATGTCTGATGTCCTCACTGTGTGGGATGTGTAACCCAAGTAAGGTTTGTTAAACTTGTCTGCCTTTAAGGCATGTAATTAGTACCTAGCACATCTAATGTACCAACCAATTAATGCTTGTAAATGTAGTAGGTTGGACTGCATTGTATGTAGTCTGAATAAGTCTGCTTATGAAGCAGGCGAAGTGGGCTCAATAGACTATGGTGACTGCCTTTAATTCTTGGTGTGCTCTGGTTGGTCACTGGCGGTCCCTACAGTACCTCGTCTTTGCTTTGGACTTCATCGGCTGGTTGTCTGTGTTTCTTGTATGGGGAATGTCAACTGTAGTCCCTATGTGTATGACTTGTGTAATGCCTTACTACGGCAGTGTAATTCCACGGGTTTGCATTTATGTGTGCCATCTTAGTCATACGCTTGTCCATCCATGTGAATTGCCTACTATACACTGGTATAGGGCTGTACACATTTCACACCTGCATTTTGCATTCCCGGAGTATGGTGTGCATTATTAGCGGAGAGTGGCGCATGTGCTACGCACCGTCCCTCCCAGGCGGGACAAAGGATTGCCTGCGAAACAACACGAGGCCAGATTCTACATACCCAGACTCCCTTGACTGCAACAGTGGACAGTACCCATTACACATCCTTCATGTGTGCTGCAGTGTGATGTGGGCGCAGCTGAATGGACCCGATACCCTGGGTATTTCTGTGCATGTGTGCTGCAGTTCATGGACAGCTATCATCAACATTGAACACGCTTGCGTGCCTATGTGTACCTGTGACGTGGTGGCGACAATTAGTTCACATGGGTAATGCAGGAAGCTAGCAGGCAGTCTCTGGACAGTAATTTTGGGTCCTACAATGGACACCGATGTGCATATGTCAAGTTAGATGTTGCTGGACTGTGTCCACCTGCCCAGTGCTTTTCACTGCTGGTGTATGTTCCCCAATCGCGGATGTCTGTTTGACTACCCATTCCACATGGTGCTACATAACCAGCTGAGTTAGTACTGTGAACAAATGACATACATCCAAAGATGCTGGTTACCAACTGCTTCATATAAACCTCAGACATCCCAATGGGACATATCCGTCACTATATTTCCAATATAACACCACGGAACATGTTGCTTACCTATGCATTCATTTAACCATGTTGTCTTCGTAGGTGGGAATGCCATAGTTTACACATCCTACGTGGCGTTGTGTGTGTGCCATTAGTATGTGTTCCACAGGTCGCACATCTGTTCCGCTGTGCGGTGGCGGGTGCTCCTCAGTCTGTTGCTGGCAGACTGAGTGCTGTATCTTGCCGGTGTTGGCACGACAGTCCGGCTTTGTATGTGGAATGTCAACTGTGGTCCCTATGTGTATTTCCTGTGTCATGCCTTACGCGGCTATGTCATTTACCGGGTTTGCAGTTGTGGGTGCCATCCTGGCCATACGGTGTCCATCCATGACAATTGCCTACTGGACACTAGTATAGGGCTGTACACATTCCACACCTACATTTAGCATTCTCCGGAGTATGGTTTGCATTATTAGCGGAGAGTAAGGCAGGTGCTACGCACATCCCTCCCACAGGGCGGGAGGAAGGATTGCCTGCGAAACAACACCGAGCACAGAGTCTACATACCCAGAATCCCTTGACGCAACAATTGACAGTACCCATTACACATCCGTCATGTGTGCGGAAGTGTGATGTGGATGCAGTTCTATGGACCCGGTACCCTGGGTATTTCTGTGCATCTGTGCTGCATTACATGGACAGCTATCAGCAACATTAAACAGCTTGCGGTGCATATGTGTACCTGTGGCGACAATGAGTTCAGTGCAGCGTTGAAATAACACATTATTCGATTCTTTAGACAAATTTTTGGGTCCTACAATGGACACCACTGTGCATATGTAAAGTGTAGAGCTTGTCGGACTGTGTCCTTGTGAGCAGTGGGTACTCTTTTATGCTACCATTTTGATATATATCTGGGAAATGTTTGTCCTGAGATATCAGGACATTTGACATGTGTTTGGTTTATTTACAGGACACGGCTGGCCAGAGGGCATATCCCTCTCAGGGTGGAACAGGTGTTTACCTTGGAACATATGCATCAAATTTTCAGCGATTACAATGTTTCAGTAACGGTATGTTGCCTAATATACCATCAATGTCATATTTATTACCCCATTTTGCTGCGTAACTCACATTATGTGCTCTCTGCGATTGCATATTCTTCCGTCACCCGTCAAATCACGGATCACATGATCTGTTGCTTCAATAATCTCCCATATCCTCTACCACGACTGCTTCGTACCCTTCTGTCATAACACGTGTGTCTCCTTCCCTGTATCCACTGTAGTGTCTACATTCACTATTTACTCTGCTGTGTGTTCCCCTGACCTATGTTCAGATTTAACAGTATGTGGGTAGGTCTTCTTTACGATATGACTACTGTTAACAGAAACACAATGTAGTCTGGTCCCTGATCTACAATAGACACAAAAGGCAGACACTCCTTACCTGGGCCTCCTGTTTAAGGCTGCACGTTTTCTTCTTGGGATCCAGTTTTCCGCTTTTCAGCCACAGATCAGACAGTAAACAGCCTCTTTACACACAACAATTCAGTCGGAGGTCTTTTCATTCAAGAAGAACCATTTATGCATATTCTCCGGCGTACATGTCTAACCAGCCATGCACTCTGACCTGTAGCTTACCAAGGGAATTACGGATTACAAGGATCACGATGTGAAATAAGTTGTTACAACCAGACTGTAGTTATCAGTAGACGTTTCTAAGTGACAGCCGATAACACAGGAGGCTCGGTTCGGACAGTTTTAGTAGTGTACACAGGCAGGCTAAATAATGTACAGTCCAAGTATGAGAGTTTTGTCTGACTCTATACAGTAAGCAGTTTCTTTATATAGTGTTTACAATCAGCATTTGCCCAACTTACTGGCGTGGTCGGTCACAGGGCATTTCCATCACTATGGTCCGCAATAGTCTATACATGCGTGGGTGCTGGGCTCGTGCTTTTAAATTGTTTTCTCATGGGAATAACACAGCCTTGCAAGGCACCTTGTACATTACAGTATCCTTTTGTGATTGTAGCTGTTTCAAGGACCCTAGACTGTTACGATACAGTGGACAGTTAATTTCTTGATCGTTGCTTTGTCTGTCTGGTAGGGAGTTGTACTGCTATCTTCCATTGAGCTCACAAGGCCATCCTCCTCTGGGGAAGGAGTGCTGTTATGCATGTACATACATTTATTGTTCTGTAACCCAGCAAATAATTAATGATGACAGACATGAGCCTGCTGTCCTGCTTACTGCCAGGTTCAGAATTCCATCACAGTACAGCTTAGCTTCACCAATTACATGCAGGCTTAGTTCTGCTGCCATATTATGCGGTACAATTCAATACATTATATAGTATTTGAGTGTAAACTGGAACTTCATATGTGTTTCTATATATTTCTGAACAACATCCATCCAGCCATATGCATGTTGTTCCATCCTTTACCTTGACCGTGTGTATTTGTCCGTCCAGCCACGCTAATCTCCACATGTGATGTCCCAGTTTCCCCTTCTTTGCCTGTAGCACCCTGTTAGGATGTCCTGTGTGTTAGGCACCTGTTCCGCTATATGTGATCGACTTCACTGCAAAGATGATGCGTCGATGCGGTGGTCCAACGACCCGACTTGTCCACATGTGTACACTTATGTGCACCGTGTCGTATGCAAACCTAGATGGTTTGGGCGGGTACATACTACATGCGGATGTACACATTCTGTTGACACATTCACATGCAGCCATTTACATATCTGTACCTGCGGTGGGTTGCTGACATGTGGAGTGCGTATTTGCCAGCGTGGCATTGCCTAACACAAACATCTTACCACAGTTCAGGTATGCACATTGTGTGTGGTTGTATAGCTGCACACGGATGCTAGCAGGTTTGGGTGCAGGGGTATACATGGGTGTGACTGACATGTACAATGAGGCTATTGTGTAGTACATCCGAATGCATGTGTTCTGCTTCTGGATATTACACTTCATCATACACCATCCAGTGTATGCAACAAAGATGTTGCTGGGTCTGGGATATGTTGCTATGCACATGTTTGCCTGTGTTTGGGGTATCTTGCTTCCTTACTGTTGTTATGTCGGCACAGCTACCCGGCTATGTACTGTCACTACTGCTTGTGACCATTATGGTTGGCACCTTTTCCAATGCCCATAGTGGGGCATGTTATGTGGACACTTCGGAATTTGCAGGACTACACATACCCAGGGCTAGTGCAGTAGACAGAACTTCACTTGTTTGCCATACTATGAGCCTATTCTGTTAGCGTTTGGGTTCCTTATTTATTTTCTTATGCCATGTCTGTGTTCCATACCGTAATGTATATGTTTTATGCTACTATTTACATGTATATTGCGGGAATTTGCGTGGCAGGGGATGCATGGTCATTTTCCATTTTCAGGATTGTTGCAGGGACACGATTGTCCAATCAGGGACTGTCCATGGCACTTTGGGACAGCAGGTAACCCTGGTGACCATGCCCATGTCGCTGCTGGGGTTTCCACCTTTTCCATTTTCCGATCTGGGATATTTCCGGGACTCACATCTGCCTTTACAGGCCGACACATACAAGCGGTCACTATATAGCATAGAAATTCACTTGTTTGCCTAAATAATTTGCTTATTATTGTGGCAATTTCCTTGCTTATTCTGTTTATTGTGTCATTTCGGTATTTCTGTTACAGAAATAACCAATTCATGCTACCATTACATTACATACGGGATATCATTGTGTCCTACATTCGTAGCACATCAGCCATTTCTAATCGTTTTTAGGGACACAACTGTCCATGGAGAGACTGCCCCAAACAAAGTGGGACAGGTGGTGACCTTAGTCGCTGCTCCTATGTCGGTCTTGGCGCTGACATCTTGACTGTACACCTTCTCTGAGTGTAAACACTGACAGTGCATTGCGGACGGAGGCGGTCTTATCGTATCCTTTGCTCCTTGAGCGGGTACACTTATGCCTTGGTGGCTTCTATTTGCTTCTCCGTTAATTTGGAGCAGGGGACTATGTTGCGTACTGTGCGTCGTTTCATTCTGCGGGACCTGGCTGCTGCCATTACTATTGTGGGCGGACCGTGGCTGTCAGCACATTAGGTTGCTCACCTCCTGCCGGCTTAGACACGCCTCCAGACGCATCCTACCTGGGCTCGCTCACGTACACTACGCACGTGTCTGTGATTCCGGTGCACTCTCATTAATATGTATATGGCGCTACTGCGCCGGATATTCCATGCACCACTGGCGCAGGCCTTACGCCGGCCTTGCGCCGAGCTTCATGAATCCCGGGGACTGTTTAATTCTCAGACTACAAAAATTAAAATCTTTTTCATATCTTTGAGAATATCTCTGATAAAGGCACATGGCAGCATGATGGGTAAAGTATCATTTTGATTCAGACATCAGTCCATAAAAACTGGTCCTGATAATGACCTACATCTATCATGCCTGCTGAGATATAATAGGTTGTTCATGTTTTCAATTCTGACAGCTATAATATTTTTCATATTTCTCTCACTATAAAAATCATCTGCATGCACATCAGTTCATACAAACTGTCCACTGATCTATGACGTTTTGTTAGTTTATCCTTTGGAATATAACAGTTTGTCTGTTTATGTGAATTGTGACATTTTTCATATTTCAGTAAGCAAGTTTGGCAACATGATGGGTTATATATCATTTTGAATCTGACATGCAGTCAAGCAAATCAGCTACAAATACTAAGTATTTAAACAGCATGGTTACTGAGAATACATCACTTATTTTCAAATGTACACTAAAATATGCATAATCTCTGTTATGTCTCAGCTGTACAGATTTTTGTTGACTGCCCAGATTTTGGCCTCATATTTTTAATTCGTTTTTCATAAAATTGTGGTTTTCAAACAAAATAGTGGTAAATAATTAAAGACTGAAGTTCAAAAATGACAGACATTTGAGTTTCAGACTTCATATCCTTCGGAAAGTTATGCTGGGGCATGCCCAAGATGCTGAGGAGATAGACGCAGAATTCATCACCTTTGTTGTTCCTATCATATTTCTGACAGGAAATTTTATTTTTAAGTTATCATACATATTTATTTTTACAAAGAGCTAATAATATAAGCTTTCCTCTTTGATAACATCTAAAATTATTTAGTTATTCCTATATTTTCCTGTCATAATATCATCTGAAAGATTTATATATCAACAAGATGAGTCACACAAAAACAAACTCTCAAGACACTTCATTGAAGAAGGAGTTCGAAATGGTTTTGATCAATATTCAGGAGCTGTCTCTGAAAATGGATAAAATGGACAACTAGACAATTTTAAAGAAAGATGCACAAAACAGATGGAAATTATTCAAGAGTCTCTTAATCAATAGAAGGTACAGATCTGCGGAATAGAAGAAGTTTTAAACGATGTGGAAAAAAGACTGTCAGAAGAAGAAAGCAACACTGAGTTTTTACTAAAACAAAACACTATATTGCTGAGCAAATTAGATGACCTGGAGAACAGATCACAAAAAAAAAAATATCTGTATTTTTAGTTTGCCGGAGAAAATAGTAGGCAATACCATGATAAATGTTTCAATATCCTGCCTCTGTAACATTCTTCATCTTCCTGAAGCAATGTCTTATGGCATTGAGAGAGCACACAGATCTTTAACAGTGATTCCTTCTGATAAGAATGCCACACCAGTATCTACCATTGTCAAGTTTTTCTTTCTTCACAGGATAAAGAATTAATACTCAAAACAGCTTGGTCAAAATCCTCCATTAAGCTAAGCTGGATGGAAAAATAATAAGATTTGACAATGACTATTCTTCGACAGTAACTTCAAAATTAAACTGTTTTTCACCATTAATTAAAGAACTCAAGGAAAAAAAACAGATTAAAGTACATTTGCTTTTCCCAGTGAGATTAAAGTTATTTCGTTTGGATGAGACAAGAATTTTTGAGGACTTAGAATCTGCATTATCTTTCCTGAAGACAAAAAATATAATTGAACAATCAGAAAAAATGGATTGGAAAAGTAGCTCCCTGAAAAGAACAGCCAAAAAGAATGGTTAGAAAAGTAATGAAAAGAAGAAGAAACTAAGAAAAAGTGACTACTTAATTACTTTTTTTGTATTTGTGCTAATGTTTTTCATCCTATTACACACAAAGACTCTTATTTTAATGCATCACTCAAACTTTTTAGCTTCAATAAGAAAATCTGGATATCTACAACTTTAAGGTAAATCAGTTATTTTCATTCTATTTAAATATTTGCATTCACATATTTTATTTTTTAATTATTAATAGATCAAAATTATTTATATATCTCTGAAATGTTTTAATTTTAGGCACTATAGTTATTATTTTTAATTTAGTGCACATAATTCAATAACCTGATTAAGCAATACAGTTTAACTATGTGTTTAGAAGGGGCATTACAACTAATTGCAGTTTCAGTCAAAAAGCATTTTATATCGTTTAGCTGTGGTTGGCTGCTGAGTCAACAATCAAATATTAATAGCTATCTATAGTAAGTAAGTAGAGTTCCCTTCTCTTTTCTTTTTAATTTTTTTGTTATTGTATTGTTTAAATCATACTCTTTCCATTTGTAGTTGTGCGTTTTTTGAGTGCTAGTTCTGGATGGACTGGAAGTTATGGTTATTAGTTATTAGTCGAATCCTCTTGGATGTCTGAGAGTTAAAGGTGAATGCTATTAATTACTTTGATTCTGCTGTATGATGCTCTAGCTGTGGTTTTGGTCTGTGAGTGTTGTATTTATTTGGAGATTGGATTGAGATGTTTTGCTGGTATCTTTGCACTTCTATTTGTATTTAGGATTCAAGTCTTTGCTTGGGGATAAATATGGAACTTATTCTGGCTGTCGTTGGTTGGTGGGGATTTCCGCTGTTTGAGTCACGGAGACTGGTGGAGGATGCATGTTGCTGTAGATGTACTGTTTTTGTGTGAATGGTTAAAGGTTTGGAAACTTGAAGCAGCTTTGATTTGTAGGAGGTTATGTGTTTAGTGATAGATGGATGTGTATTGCAGAGGGCCGGATTCATTGCCATTAACTGATGGAGGTTTATTGAAAAGGAGCTTCAGGGAGTGATTGGTTGAACTGAATAAATGAAGTCTAGTCCTGTTTTGTTTTTCTTGAATTGTGGCAATAAAAGCTTGTCTGTTATGAATTTCATATCTCAGTTTGCAAGTGGAACTGAAAAAGCGTGAGTCAAAATTTGTATTTAGGTGAAGCTTTTGTTTAACCTCATGCATGTGTCTTGCTTATCTTCCCTCCGAGCTTACAAAGCAAATTGATATCACAATTGATCTTCTTGTCATTGCACAAATTTAAAATGGAAACTAGAAAAGATAGAAATCTGGAACTTAGTTTTATTAAACATACATTAAACTTCTACATAGAAAAGTGTAATTGAAATATTGTGTATTAATTTTAGCTTGAGAAATATGATTATTTGAGTTGTAGTTTCTGAAAATTAATGATTAGGCAGGGAATAGGTGGAGCTTTTGAAGTCAGATCAGTAGTAGCCTTATGAACACTTTACACTTACATAAGAAAAAAACATACTCTTCTAGATATTGGCTATGTTTTCAGTTAGAAAACAGCGTAAATGATCAGCTGTTATGTTCATAATGAGAAATAGACAATGCTCATTGTTGGGGTGTTAAACTAATAGACTGGAATATCAGTCTTCTTATTCACATGTTATAAGCAAGAACTAATAATATTGATAAATAATAGTTTTGTTTTAAGAATGTTGTTTTAGTTATAATTTACACTTATGTCTTAGAAGTTCATTTCTAATATGTGTATACTCAGTAATAATCAGAATCTTGGTGATCAGAAATATATTCTAGTTGTGTTTTTGAAGCTAGAAAAACATCTCAAATTGATTTATCATTCCTTCATACACCTATTTGGAGCTAGAAACTTAGTCATTCATTAATGAATCTGAGAGATGTAAAGGAATAGAAGATCAAAATTTCAAAAGTGCGGACGCTCTTTAATCAAATGCTAATACTCAAAACCACACAATATTGATGGTACAGAACAGTGATTTTTTGCCCCTTGTTGGGAATTTTCAATTTCCTCCACTGTGGTGCGATCTCGAGTTGGTATATTTAAGTAGGGGGATGTGGGGGCAAAGGCCCCCCACATCTGGGGTGGGAAGAAGCCCCCCACTTTATTTTGTCTTTGGATTTTTTTTTTTGGAGCAGCAATTTTTTTCCCTGGGAAAAATTGCTGTTCTGTACATTCAATAGTGTGTGGTTTTGGGTATTAGAGTTTGATTAAAGAGTGTTCACTCTTTTGGAGGTTCGATCTTCTAATACAGACCCAATTCCCCAGTTGGACTTGTATAGGTTTTGGTAATTGTAGAATTGATACACACTCATAAACTTACAAGCACTTCCTGTGAACTGTGCATATATCTTGCTGGCAATATAAAATGTTTATTTATGAAGATATTACATAACCAAGGACAAAAATAACTGTAACATTTTAATGCATTTTATTTCAACTAGAACTGTTAAAATAATTTCTCTGCTTTTTCAATTATGCTTATTAAATTTTACATTTTAAGAAACATTTTGCACTACAACTCCCAACTGTACAGGTTTTTGCAGAATGTTCAGATTTTTACCTCATAGTTTTTGTCGATTTTTCATGGAAGTGTGGTTTTCTGGTAAATTGCTGGCAGTTCATTGGGGATCAAGGTTAGAGAATAATGGTGGATGTTTGGGTTTCAGACTTAGTGTCCTTCAGAGGAATCATGCTGATGTGGGTCCTCTTATTCTATCAGCATTTTGGGATTGTGGGAGTGATATTTGGGAATTGTACCTCTTTTTGGACCTTTGTCCCTCATTTATATATGGCTTTGTCCTGATTTCTTCTGAGAGGTTGAGAGGTATGTTTAGCACAACAGAACATAACATCTATTTTGAGAATTATGATGCATATATTAATGATAAGCTCTCTAATTAGATAGACTGTACAGTAATCACTTTATTCTAATAAATTAAAGAGAGAGCAAAGGAAATAACCTAAATTACTTTGATGGAAAATTTTCACTCATATTATATGATTCTCATATTTCTGCTAACATTTAAAAAGCTTATGATGCATTATTGAAAATCATTTTTGTATTTTATATTTTCATAAACAAGGTAGTTTAAACATGTTTAAGAGATTCTAAATATATATCATGGAATCTATTTGCTTTTTGTTTTGAACCTCTGCAATTGATATTGCAATTTATCTTAGATGGATTGAATACATGTCTTCTAAGATATCATTTACTATAGTATCTCAATATAATTCATTAGCTATTAATGTTGAGATAAAACTAACATACTTAAAAGAATTTATTAATGTAAATTTGTAAAAATCACTTATATATTTGACTTTTATGATGAAGCTTATAATTGAAAATACAGTTTTATGATATCTCTCACACTTACCTTAGATCAACTGAAGTAATTTAATGGATTCAGCTAAAAGTTATATTTTCTTTTATAGACACTGATCAGTCTTTAGTATATTTCTAAAATGCAGCTTAAATTTCTCTTTACCATGTCTATGTCTATTAACATTAGTTGAAATTCTATACTGTTATCTGAATTATTAGGTTCTGTTAAGTTTTAATTAACTACATAAATTTAAAACAATTACTTGCAAAGTTATGCCATTAGTAAAACTGAGAACAGAAGAGAAAAATTAGAAGAAGAATATAGAAAGGCAATAGAATACATGCCTGAAAAAATATTAGGCATTTAATAAACTTTTTACAGGCATCCTAATATATCAACAGAACAAGGTAACTTATAGATATGTTTTGTATTTTCATTTATTGAACTATGCCATGATATCTTATAATTTTGGAAATATTGAATTAGTCTTCATTAATCTTAGTGTTACTTTGATTCCTTAAATAGAATATCTTAATAATGTGTAAGCAATAAATCAGTTAATAGATGAAGATCTAATTTAAGATGGGAGTTGATACAGTAAATACATTTTCTTCTACTTTTTTAAGTTTCATTAAACATGTTATAGTTATGGAATAGTAGAGGTGAATTAATCCTGCTTCTCTTGTTAGGTAGAATGACTTGGATAGAATCACTATTTAAGTCTGGATTTTTTTTACTCCATGTGTGGAATGACAATTAGAATAACTTTGTGTTTGATATTTCTTGAAATGTTTTTTTCTTTTTTTGGTGTAAACAACCAAATGTGATTTACATAATTATATGAATATGCAGTCCATTAAATTAGTTACCATTTACTCACACTATATAGGTGGTTTATGCATGTTATTACAACTTATATCACAGAGCTTCTTAAATAAAATAACATTTGAGAAATATTTGATGGCGAATTTAAAGTGTATTTCAATTAACATTAATGGTTTGAACAATGGTTGCAAAAGAACCATTTTCTACAAATACTTACAACTATTTTCTTCTCAGGTTATGTGTGTTCAAGAAACACATTTATTAATGAATGATATAGATTGACCCAATAGTAAACAATATACTGTAATAGCTAGGTCACATTATAATCAATATAAAAGAGGAGTACTTATTTTATGGAAAAAACTCTTTAGCTACACAAAACATTTTAAGTACATACAATGACAATAAAGGTATGTTTTGTCCAGTTAATTTAGAAATTAATAGGAAGATTTCCTCTTTAATTAATATATACTGGATATCCGGTATAGGCGTAAAAACAGCTAAAGTTCAGCTAGATCAAATTATTCAACACTCAAAGGGACACCACATTTTATCAGGATACTTTAATTGTTTAGTAAATAAAAAAGACACTAACACTAAAGGGAAATGTAGAATTTTAGCCATAGCTAAAGCATTAATACATTTCATTAATCTATTTAATATCATATATATTAATGCATTTTCTGTTAATGATTCTCTCTTTTTTACTCATTTCTCAAATTGACACAGCACACAATCAAGAACTGATAGAGTTTTTGTTTCAAATGAATTAACTACTTACTTAGATAACGTTAAAGTTGTCTCATGTCCTATTTCGGACCATAACGGCATAACATTTGAATTATTTCTAAACTGCAACAATAATGCACACATCAAGAGAATCTCAGTGTATATTACCAATTTGAAAGATTTTAAAGAATTCTTTAACAAAGAATTTCAAACTTATATTGAATTTAATAATACTGAAGAAGTTCCAGAAAGTTTAATATGGGATGCTCCCAAATCATATTTAAGTGTAAAAATTATAAATTAGTATTCATTAAAGAAAAAGCAGTGAGACAAAGAATTACTTAAATTACAAAATAAAACTGACAAATTAAAATTAGAAAATCAAAATGGCAATAATACTTCATTAAAATTAATAAATTACAAAATAAATATATGGCAATTTTAAATCATAAAATTAAAATAAACTTAAAAAAGATTAAATTCATAAATTACTTAATAAATCCAAAATCTTTACACAAAATAGCTTCTAGAATGAAAATGTTAATTAAATCAAATCATATTAAGAAACTATATAGTGATAATAAAAAGAAAAAAGTGCGATAGAAGATATTTTAAGAGAATTTGGAAATCATTTCATAAAAATCAATCAATCTAATCCAATACTAGACCCACAGGAAGAAATACAAGTTTTTATTAGAAATTACACTGCAAACAAATTGACAGATCAAGAATTAAATAATTGATAAGCCTATAATGATGTTAGAACTTTCAAATCAAATTAATAAACTAAAGTCTAACAAAGCCCCAGGAAATGATAGTATAATACCAGAGCATTATAAACCAATGCTTAAGAATGCCCTAAACATTTTATTACATGCATTTCAATTAGTCAAAGATTTGAAAACAGTCCCACCTTCATGGAAATATATGCTTATCTCACCTATTTTGAAGCCTGATAAAAACCCAGTTGAATGTACTTCTTACAGACCAATTTTATTATTAAATGTTGATTACAAATTATTTATGTCAATACTAACAAATAGAGGTCAACAATATCCTCCCTATCTAATCAAAAATGACCCAAAATGGATTTATAAAAAACAGAGCCACATATGACAATATCAAAAGAATTTTAACTACTATAGATTATACTAACAATGCTAAGGATAATTTAAACTTAGTAAGTCTAGCCATTAATACTGCTTTTGACACAGATAATTGGAATTATCTTTTGTGGGTTTTAGAAGAATGTAACTTTTCAACAGGCTTTCAGCAACCTATAAAAAAATCTATACAATAATTATTTAGAATATATAAAAATAGGATCTTATGTCTCACAACCAGTTTTCATCACTAAAGGAATGAAGCAAGGTTGTCCGTTGTCCCCTTCATTATTTACTTTGATTATGGAACCTTTTGCAAATTATATAAGATCTAAATCAGATATTAAAGGTATACAATTTGATCGCAATCTCATTTCAAAAATACTTCTATTTGAAGATGACATTTTATTGATATTGAAAAATAAAAATTCTCTTAATTCCCTTTTCAAGACTATTAAATTTTTTCAAACTAAATCAGGTCTCACATTTAATGAAGACAAAACAAAAATTCTAAATATAAACTCTAATTGTTCAGACATGGAAACATTTTTTTTATCTGTATAAAGATGATAAAATAAAATATTTAGGAATAAATCTTAACTAAAACATGAAATATATAATTCATACAAACTATAAAGATACTTTAGATAAAATTAAAACTTTTCTTAATAAATCAAACAAATTTTTATTTACAGCTGAATAGAGACTTTTAATAATAAAAAATGATAATACTTCCAAAAATATTATACATAATACAATCATTAGCACTTCCCATTCCTAAGCAATATATAAAAAATTTAATGCTAAGATTTCTTTGGCATCCCAATCAGCCTAGATTAGCACTTATTCACAAATTAAGAAGTTGGTCTCATGGAGGAATATGTTTACCTGATATAGAATTATATTTTACATCTGTCATTATAAAGACAATTATTTTCTGGGCAAATAATAATTACTCAGCCAAATGGAAAGACATACAAGAAAGTATAAAAAATGAGCAACCTAATATACAGACATCAAAATAAAATAACTAGGAAACATGTTATTAGGTTATTAAAAGATCTTTTATTGGAAAATTAAAATTCATTAATTAATTCAAATTACATCTCCATGATAAGGAATAACTTTAGAAATGTTGTATATAGAGAACCGGAATACAAAGCTTAGTTCTTTTTAACATCCTCTATAGCATATACACAAAATAATATAAACACATTTAACACATTCACAATGAATACATTTAAATAAAAACATTTAATTGTTTGGCATCAACTAATGGATAAAAAATACTTTCATTAGATTTCATAATAAACAAATTTAACTTAAATAATGAAACATGGTTAGATATTCAAAACTGTAGATACTCAGTAGAGAAGAGAATAAGCTTAATGCAACTACAAATAAACAATAGGTTCCAAAATTTATAGAACTTCTAACTTTATTAATGCATCAAAACATTACAGAAAGAGGTCTTCTATCTAAAATATATAAGGTGACTAAAATTAAGATAGACTATTGAAAATATAGCTATTGTGATTATTTTAAACCATCAACAATCATTACCCTAGTGAAAATGAAAAAAAAAAAAGATACATCCTCCTTAAAATGGAGACTGTTTTCTCGGAAATTAAATAAAGCTTTTATTACACCTCATAAAATAGAATTAATGTTTAAAAAAGTTGGAGACTGGCAGCACATGATTTATGAATGTGTTGTAATTAAGTCATGTTGGAATGATGTTAATACCTTTTTACAGGTATTATTCAATAATAACTTTATGTTAAATAATTCATTAATTTTAATTAATATACCAATTCCTGCATGTATTAAGAAAACAAATCACTCTCTTTGTTTGAGTCTTTTGTCAGTTGCAAGAAAAGTCATTACCAAAAATTGGAAAAGTGTTTCAACACCATCAGTAAAATAATTCCTTAATATTGCAACCAAAGCATGTCAATTGGAGATTCTGTCAATAAAAGAAAGAACTACTAGAACAACCACCTCATTAAATGTGTGGATGAAACTCAAGCATTTATTAATCAAACAGACTATAAATGAACTGTAATGACTTATAATTTTATAAAATATATTAATTTAATATTTAATTTACATAAACAGACACCTTGTAAATATTTGTTGATGCAATTTCTTTTAATATTGTAATGATATTTTTATTGTTTATCTATAAAACTCAATAAAAACATCTGAAAAAATATATACATGAAGAATAATGTAAAGCCATGTCTGGCACACTAGCCTGAATTAATATTATTAGATATACACAAAAATAACCTATTATTCTATCAACTTTTTAAGTCTGTAAGAACAATATATAAGCATTGTCCCTATTTTGGGGCCTTTGTCCCACTTTTATTTATGGCTTTGTCCAGATTTCTTGCTCAAAGAGGTTGAGAGGTATGGCTCTGTAGTTATTGCCAGTTATAAAATGAGACTTATGAGCTATAAAATCAGCAGTTTCACTGCTATGAAGATCTAGGCATAGTGAACAATTCTGTGTTTACATTTTTGTATACATGTTATGGTTAAAGAGTTATAAATATTTGTTTTGAATATAGTTTTACAAACGAATTATATAAAAATAAGTTTGGGATTCATGACTGTTCCAATGGAAGAGGTTAACAACCAGGTTGTTCTAATGGAAGAAGATAACTGTCACCATTTTTTGTAATTGGGTCCTGGTGTCACTTCATAATTCCCTTCCTACTCAATTACCAGCTCTATATATGTGATGTTCCTGGATAATTTCCAAACCCTTACTGTCGCCACTCTTTTATGTAACTGGCCATAGTATAGCTACTTCTTCACAACCTCTAACTATCTGACTATCATGTACCCCTCTCCACTATTATCTCTATCTACATTTTACCTGTACCTCCTTAATACTAGTTTCAACTGACTCCATTTGAAAGTAACTACACTCTTATAAGCTAGACATTAGCTAATGTTTCACAGTATTCTTCATTTAACTGTCATGTTTTCATTAACTGCCATATCATTACAGTTCTATATATGTATCTATGTTCATCCACTATTCTATGTATGTACATTTATTTTTTATTAATTGTTGTAACATTACTAGTCCATGGCAGGGTTAGCCACCCAGTGGTATAAACCTTGGTTCGAGATGATTGTCATTGTGTGGATATCATTACTAGTCTAGATATGTATGTATGTATGTACATTTATCCCAATAAAATGGGACTTATAGTAAACAAAAGCTATAAATAAATAAATAAATAAATAAAGACTCCTCGTCCATGATATTGCAGACTTTTTCCATTTACATATGCTGCCTATGGGATAGATTTGTATTTTATTTCTTTTTCCTCCTCTTTCTTCTTATATATATTTTTGGCTTTAATATTTCTGCTCAATGCATTTATATCTTGATGGAAATAATGATGACAGTGGAATTAGTTATTATTTACTTTCTGTCAGCTTGTAATATCATATTTAGTTTATTCAGGTTTTCCTCTAGGATGTTTTTTGTTAGTTGCATAGAATCACCCCACCCCTCTTTTTTTGTATAGGTTGTATATAGCTTTTGTATAGGTTTAGATAACAGCTTTGCAGAGCTTAGCTTTAGGATTATTAACTCTGTGCTGGTGATAGTTTTTCTGGATGTTAACCAAAGTGACCACAATCAGTGAAAATACAACCACACAATTTTATAACAGGTTGTGGTATGCCTGAGAATGTAACAAATGTCAGTTTCTATATTTACTGTAAGTAGACAGTACATTGCATCTCTGTCTGTGTCTGCTGTCTGTATTATGGAAAGTTACATGCATGACTTTGAGCAGTTTGACAGATCATCTGAACTTTTCTGAAATTAAGTTAGACTCACATTACTATGGTAAGTTTCAGAAAATGTATGTAGTGCAGTTTGAAGGTCACTCTTGATATGAATTCCACAATAATTAGCATACTGGAGTTCAATGAGGTCCTGAGGACCTGGAGAACTTGACCACTGAACATAGACATTAAATCCTGAAAATCCGGTCACTCTTTCTATATTATCTAACATTTCCTATGAGGAAACAACATTCAATAGCAATTAAGACACCTGTTACGCAAATGATTAAGAAGGATGGGGCCATCACACATTCTTTCTTGATTTCATATCCAATGCTGAATGGACTACTTGTATCATTGGTTGTAGCTGAATGTGCTGAAATTTGAAAACAATATAATGGGTGCAGGGGTTCTCCTCCTGGGTAGCAGTATGGTGGGAAAGAAATTAAATGAGAAAAATAAATACATTTTATATATATAATATAATATTGTCTCATCAATGAGTGAACTGCCAGTTGAGTGAATGCAAAAAGAGTGATCTTATTCGATTGAATCTGAAAAGATTGAAATACAAACAAAAAAGTTAAAAAATATATATTTTTGCTGGGGGGTAGGCAGGTCTCCCCTGAGAACCTCACACTCCTTGCTAATTATATGTTCCACCTCCAAGATTATATAACAGCAGGGGAAGGGCAACTATCCAGACCCTGCTGTTCTGCAATCTCAGATGGAAAGCACCTGAAAAGCTGGAAAAGCATTCACTGTTATGAATGTTCCCTCTTTCAGATTGCAACCACACCCCCAGCAAATTAGATTTAGCAACTCTGAGATCGCATTACCTCAAACAAATGGCATATTTACATGTATGTTAGTAGTGCTGTGACTGACTACACATCAGCAACCTCTCTTCGATGTTCCAAAGTTTGGTCATGCAAACGTTCAATTTTTTTGCAGTTTTGGCAAATGCATCTCAATGTTTATTTTCAGTGTTATGAGCTTTCACTCATTTGAAAAAGACACATATATATATATATATATATATATATATATATATATATATATATATATGTATATAGTTTGGATAGTTGTGTCGATTGATGGTGTGTAAATATAGGGAATGCAAGTAGAAGGCTGGCCAGGACAGCCACAATGGCTATTGTTTTACACAGTTCTTCTGAAAGGTACTGACTGGCTTTGTACAGAGTATATATACAGTGGATATAAAAAGTGTACACACCCCTGTTAAAATGCCAGGTTTTTGTGATATAAAAAATGAGATCACAATAAATCATTTCAAAACTTTTCCCACCTTTAATGTGACCTATAACCTGTACAATTCAATTGAAAAGTAAAAAAATAAAACATGTACAATAAGCTGGTTGCATAAGTGTGCACACCCTTAAACTAATACTTTCTTGAAGCACCTTTTGATTTAATTACAGCATTCAGTCTTCTTGGGTAGGAGTCTATCAGCATGGCACATCTTGACTTGACAATATTTGCCCACTCTTCCTTCCAAAAGCGCTCCAAATCTGTCAGATTGTGAGTTCATTTCTTGTCACCTCACAGATTTTCTATTGGATTAAGGTCTGGGCTCTGGCTGGCCCATTCCAAAACTTCAATTTTCTTTTAGTGAAGCCATTCTTTTTTTGATTTGGATGTATGCTTGGGGTCATTGCTGTGTTGAAAGGTGAAATTTCTCTTCATCTTTAGCTTTCTAGCAGATGCCTGAAGGTTTTGGGCTAAAAGTGACTGGTATTTGGAACTGTTCATGATTCCCTCCACCTTGACTAAAGCCCCAGTTCCAGCTGAAGATAAGCAACCACAAAGCGTGATACTGCCAACACCATGCTTTACTGTGGAGATGATGTTCTTTTGGTGATGTGAAGTGTTTTTGTGCCAAACAGACCTTTTGGAATTGTAGCCAAAAAGTTCAACCTTGGTCTCCTCAAACCATAACACATTTTCCCACATGCTTTTGGGAGACTTGATGTATTGTTTTGTAAATTTTAGCCAGGCCTCAATATTTTTCTGTGTAGGAAAAGGCTTCTGTCTTGTAACCCTACTCCATAGGCCAGACATATGGAGAATACGGGAGATTGTTGTCACATGTAGTACACAACAAGTACTTGCCAGAAATTCCTGCAGCTCCTTCAGTGTTGCTGTAGGTCTCTTGGCAGCCTCTCTGGCCAGTTTTCGTCTTGTCTTTTCATTAATGTTGGAGGGACGTCTAGTTCTTTGCAACGTCACTGTTGTCCCATATTTTCTCCACTTTTTGATGACTGTCTTCATTGTGTTCCATGGTATATCCAATGCTGTGGACATTTTTTGTACCCTTCTCCTGACTGATACTTTTCAACAATGAGAGCCCTTTGATGCTTTGTAAGCTCTCTGAAAACCATGGCTTTTGCTGTAGCAGGAAACTGAGTGAATGCCAGAAAAATCCTACTAGGACAACTGAACTTTATTTCGGGTTAATCAGAGACTCTTTAATTGATGGTAGGTGTGTACTCAAGAAGACTGAATGATGTAATTAAAGCAAAAGGTGCTTCAACAAAGTATTAGTTTAAGGGTGTGCACACTTATGCAACCAGCTTACTGTACATTTTTTTATTTTTTATATTTTTCCCCTAACAGATTTGTTTGTTTTTCAATTGAATTGTACAGGTCATAGGTCACATTAAAGGTGGGAAAAGTTCTGAAATTATTTATTATGGTCTCATTTTTTTATATCACAAAAACCTGGCATTTTAACAGGGGTGTGTACACTTTTTATATCCACTGTATCATTGATATTCCTGCAACCACAATATGTACTGTATCTCACTGAACTATAAAGACACACCCAGAACATCCAGAAAGTATCTGATAAAAACTGCATAAAATGAAATAATCCTTCACTCAGGAGCTATTGTACAGATACTACACCCAGCAGTCTACAAACATCTGGCATTAGGTATCTGTAGTACAATGAGCTGCTGAGATATCATGTTCATACTTTGTTCAAACACCAGAAGATGTTCTATTTAGAGGAAATAGACACTATTTGTAAAAGTAACCCAAACATGACTACACAATTCATCAAAATGTTCCATGAAGGGGAAGAAGAATAGAGACAACAAAGTAAAGAGCCTGTATGACAGAGAAGACATGACAATGAAACTGTAATGTAGATGTCTGAGTTGTCAGAAAGCCCAACTGGAAATCATAATCCTCAGACTATGGACCCCATTCCAAGGAACTCATCCTAAGGAAACAAAACCTCAACCTCTGAACTGGCAGTAACAGTAGGGTCATATCCTGTGCAGATGTCAAGACATGGCAAGTGGATTATGCCACTCAAAATTACTTATGGAAGATTTTCAGGCTGACATGATGCCTCACCTTATTGATTTGGCATTTTTAAAGATTTTTCCCGTATAAACTGCATAAAGTTTTTTTTTTTTGGCATGCAGCGTCACTTTGTTGCATAACAGATCACAGTCGATGAGCTGCAAGGGTAACAGCCATAATATGTATAATATATAGTAAGGAGTAAGCATATAGATTAGAGTGAGTTGACCTATATTTCATTTAAATAATAAATTTTACAACTTCAAGTGAGACAGCAGGAGCAAGGAGGAATAGTCACAAAGGAGAGAGTTTTGGGGAGCAGGATCACCAGTCTAATGAAATAGTCTGAGTACTAACGGCAGGGTGGTAAGCATCAGTAACTAGTCACATTCATGCACTGCTGGCATCTTTTGTAAAAATCTGGCAGAATCAATATTCTGATATTATTTTTCTACCACATTCTTACCTACTTTTCAGATGAGCTCTGTGAAGGGGCTGTTGACATTTTCACAAGTCAAAGAAAGCTCCCCAGACAAGAAAGACACAAGTAGGAGTGAACGTCCTTGTCAATGAATGCTGGACATTTATTTTCAGATATAAAGCTAGCTGCATTCATTTCTGTTATATGTTATTGCTTCTTTTATCAATATGATACAATTCACTTAAATGGTCAAAACAGACTCCACTGCAGAAAATCCAAGAGGCAGAACCACAAACTAATCAATAATTTCAATTTCAAATAAAATTGTATAAAGTGATTGCTAGTTGATATTGAAATTATTCATTAAATAGTCTGAGGTTTTGACTCGTCTTTGTTGTGTATTTTTGCTTCCTTTATCACCTTATCATATTCCCCTGCATTAATGTTCATGACTAGATACTAAAGATAGTTCAGTGCTGTTAAAGGTTCTGTGGCTGTCTCTAGAGTCTGGCAAGGCTCTGATATTACACTATGATATATAACTTTCCCTTTTCATATCATCTCAGCATCTTAGCTTCAACATTTCTATGATCTAATTGGAACTAAGTGAATGTTCTGCATTGCAATGTGTTCAAAGCATGAGCTTTATTTTCTATTTTGTTATTAATTATGCTTAATGAGAATATTGAAAATGGTAGTTCTCCCTCAGGCTGGTACCTTATAGATAGGGAGCATGTTGCCAGTTTCATTATTAGTGGAGTTGTGGAGTGGTTCTACATTCAAGTAGCCAGTTAAATGTCTCACAAGAGTAATGTGGGCAAATCAGATGTCTTAATGTAAAAAAGGAATATTATGCTTTTTGTTTTGTTTTTGGCAACCATTCTGAGGTGTGTGCGCACGCGTGTGTGTTTCTGTGTGTGTGTGTGTGTGTGTGTGTGTGTGTGTGTGTGTGTACGCGTGTGTACGCGCACGCGCGTGTGTGTGTGTGTGTGTGTGTGTGTGTGTGTGTGTGTGTGTGTGTGTGTGTGTGTGTGTGTGTGTGTGTGTGACTGTGAGTGTTCTGTATATGGAAATGTGTGTGACAGTGTGTGTCAAGGACAAGAGTCTGCCGAATATGTCTTTCTCTTATTTGGCTGATACTATTCCAGCTCAGTTTCAGTCAGCTGTAATTCTCAGAATGTCCACCCTTATAAAAGTTGTGACGTGTGTTAGTGAGCTTGCTTCTCTGCTGGAAACATAGTTAATTTATATGTGTGTGATCAAATAGTGCCATGTGGGGGTAGTGAGACTAAAGTTGATTAATTAACCTTTCTTGGTTATATGTTTTGAGGCTTTTCTTGTGCTGCTACTTATGAAAAGGGAAAGCAATTCTTGCTTTAAAGCAAATTTGCTGGGTGGTCCAGGATGATGAAAAAAACATGCTAAAGAGCCATTTTGGAACATATTTTTGCTGAAGTGTACAGAATAAAACATCTTTGGTCATATGATCTTTGCAGCCTGTGCACAGGTCACTGGTCCCTTGAACTTCTGCAGCATGCACACAGGTCACTATTTGCCTTGAGCTTGTACAACATGTGTACAGGTCACTAGTCCCCTTCATCTTCTGCAGCATGCACACAGATCACTTGTCTACTAGAGCTTCGGCAGCATGCACACAGGTCACTAGTCCCTTTGAGCTTCTGCAGCATGCACAGAGGTCACTATTCCCCTTGAGCTTGTACAACATGTGTACAGGTCACTAGTCCCTTTCATCTTCTGCAGCATGCACACAGATCACTTGTCCACTAGAGCATCTACAGCATAGACACAGGTCACTAGTCCCCTTGAGATTGTGCAGCATGCCCATCTAATCACAAAAGGGTTCGCATCCAGATCAAAAGAGGTCATTGTGCCGCTCTACTCATCACTCATCAGACCCATCATAGAGTATAACGCCCCATTTGGGATGTCCCTTATAAGACACCTACAACAGCTGGAAAGACAACAGAAGTACCTCACCAAGAGGATCACTGGCCTCAAACAGATGCCCTATGCAGCTTGACTGAAGAAACTCAAGCTGTACTCGGTTGCATACTGCCTACTCAGAGGTGATTTCTGCTTGACATACAAGGCCATGTCCAACCCAGAATTGATGGACATGCTCCACCTAAAGAAAACCATATCCCCTTGAGCCACACGCTCTAAGTATCTAAATCTCACCACAACAATAAATAGGACTTGCTGGAGGGATAGATTCCTGTCCCAGAGACTTCCCATGCTTTGGAACAAGATTCCAATCTACATTAGGCAGAGCTCCTCACTAACACTCTTCAAGAGAAACCTTGATGAGTAGATGGGAAACAGAAAGTTTACCCCGGGGGATCACTTCAGTGGCTCTGCTGGACAGAGGCACAGGGAACTAAACTAAGGGGATGGCGAAAGCAAACACATTCTGGCTAGGCTTGTAAATGCCTTCAGGCAGATAGCCTAGTACCTACCTATGAACCTATGAACACATATATATATATATATATATATATATATATATATATATATATATATATATATATATACACACACACACACACACACACACACACATATATATATATATATATATATATATATATATATACACACACACACACACACACACACACACACACACACGTGTGTGTGCGTAAATAAATAAACCATGATTCAATTAGTTTAATAACATCTATCTCTTTCTTAGAATTGGAATTTTTATGCCAATTATACAGACGGTGCATTGAGCATAAGGACACAGACCCAACCACGCCAGTAACGGAAAAGTGCACGGCTAAACACTGGACACTTCAAAAAAACACAAAGGCCAGCACAAATAAATCAGCAATACCATTTAATAAAAGAACAAACAGATCAGTTTTGGCTAACAAGCCTTCTTCAGTGCATAATGCTAGCATCAATCCACTCACCATTTATATAGACAATTGTCTCTTTCCATTGGTTCATCACAAATGTTCATTCAGAGATACATAGTTTTAAAGGTCGGACGTATCTCTGAACATTTAAATGATGTTATGTGTGTCCGACTGTCAAATGCACTTTCTAAACACACTAAACAACATTCTTCAGCCCAGTTCAGGTTTACCATTACATATAAATATATATATATATATATATATATATATATATATATATATATATATATATATATATATATATATAAAACAGGTTGGCATGATATTTTGAATAAAAAAGAAAGAAAATTGATTATTTTGTTAGATGCACTTTTTGCATCAGGTTTGAATGAACATTTGCAAGTTCTTGATATAGCACTAAAAACCTGTTCCATCAAAAACTATTTTAAAAATTACTCTGATTGAATGTGGCCTTCCTACAGAGTATAAATTATCCATAACTTTGTACATAGCTCCTTTCTTTTGGTTTATAATTCTTTTGTTGAGAGGAGAAATGCAGTAGACATTAATTTGGACACAACCCCTTTATGAAAGTGAATGCTGTTGCGGTAAGAAGACTTTTTTTTTCTCATGCTTGGTAAAATAATTTTGAGGTAAATGTCTCTTCAGCTCAGGACTGTCAGTTATAATATAGTAGATACCACAGGAAGTACTGGAGCAGACAGGTAGATACCACAGGAAGTACTGGAGCAGACAGGTAGATACCACAGGAAGTACTGGAGCAGACAGGTAGATACCACAGGAAGTACTGGAGCAGACAGAATGGGCTAGGAACAAAATGAAGACAGATTATCCTAATTTGGTACTGATGTTACTGGAGTTATGCCTTGATTACACTAGGGTTAAAGTTTAAACTGTCAGGAGAAGACAAGAAATTAAGCAGCATAATTTGGACAACATGACAAACTGTTATTGGCAACTGTCCTTGCTTGCCTGCAGTATTACTGATTGGTTAGCGCACATGCAACTAAAAACATCAATCACTTATTTTCCATAATTAATTTTGAATGTGAAATGTACTAGCCTGCTAAAAGTACCGTAATATACACAATTTCAGAGCAGCTGATACCAACATAGTAGAGACGTACATGCAATACACTTTGAAGTGAATACACTAACCATATGCTACATAGCTGTGTAGTTTAAAATTGCCATAACTGGAACCCACTACCAAAACTGTGTTGATAGTAGGAAGAATGTGGTCTAAGAGAATGTCAGGCAATAAAATGTTGAATGAGATGCCCTGTTTTGTGAAATCACCAACCAGAAAACAGATGACTGAGGATACATAGCTGCCTGTCTCAAGATATTATATGTGCACCACATTTACAAGTAGTGACTAGAATCCTGAAGGAGGCACTAGGCAAACATACATGTGCCACTGTCATGGGTTCTAATGCCAGCATATGTGTCATTAATGCCTATGTCTTTTGAGTATCACACTGTGACACACTTTCTCATCTTCCATGCCACAGCTACATCTGGTAATCTCAATGGAGTCATTTCTACAGTATATCTTCCACCCCACTTATTTCCTGCAGTAATGCAAGGCAAAGCAAGTGTGTGATAAAACATGCCTCATTTAATGCAACACAATGTGTTCTGTGCTTTGTTCAGTATGTCATTTGAATATAGTTGGTGCTTTTGTTTTTGTGCAGCCTTTATCCTGTAGCCACATCCGTTCTTAGACCTGGGCAGGTATGTAATATGCCTGTGATGCCTCCAAGCCTAATATCTCCTGGAGGTACCATTACTGTCAAACGTGCAAGAAACACTAATATTTGTGGTTAGCATGCTCTGTTTATGGCTGTATAATCGATGCATATAGTTTGCAGACTGGCCTACACAATATTTCCCTAGGGCAGTCATGCAGCATTATGTGCTTTAGTGGTAGCAAGTATTGCCCCCTACCTTGATGTGCAGTCAGTGTAAGAAAGAACCATTAATTTTTTGGCATGTTAAGCATAATATTATAAAAGTGAAAAATAGAATTCACAGTCATTTCTTTCCTGCCAACAGCTTAACACTTCATGGCACCACTGTGTAAGCATTGTCTATTGTCTGTACTAAGAGGAACTGATATAAAACAATGTATGCTACTCCTAGGATGGAGCTATACCAGTTTTCCACCTGGCAGACACCTGTCCTCAGTCTGACTAGATATTGTTAACTGTCAGTACTCAGTCTGTCTCTCATGAGTCACTGAGAGTAAGGAGAAGCTGCCCAGCTTGTTTCTCTACTACATTCCCATTTCTGTCCTACTAATTATGCCTCAGTATTTAGCATCTAATCACAGGCCAGGATGGGCTGTTATATGACACACAGTCACACTTATAACTATTGGATTTGACAGCTTCAGCATTGTCATCACTGTTCACTTCAAGCAGCAGTATAAGACCCTGCAGCCCCATCTCTACTACAGTACATATAGTGACCAAAATATAGATCAGTGTAAGTCACAAACCCAACAGTAACATGAAGGGTTCCCCCACCTTTCTGGGGACTTCAGCCCATGCCCCTAGTAAAATGGCATTTCTGAAATACATTCTACATGTGACTTCATATCTGTACAATATGGATCAAGGAATGATAGGTCACATTTAAATTAAAATGGCACAATGCATTTGTTTTAATTAATATATGCATTGTACATTATTTTAATGAATATAACTTGTAGTACTATAGTAGTTATGAGCTTGAGTATCCCACTTATTTATTTCATAGAACAGAAAACTGTTTTAAAATAGGTACGATGGATTAAATTTCTTAACATAATGCATTTTGGAAATGTACTAATAGCACACCATTTTGCTGGTTTATTCATTAGTATTTGTACTGACTCTAGCACTATGAATGCAAATAATTATTTAAATTGTTGTTGCTGGACTGGTGACTGTTTTTAATATTCTTAGACTACATGAGCATAAGGAGGCAAGATATGATGCACAGAAAGACATAATGATATGGGCAAAAGCTGTATCCTATGTGACTTTTCTCACTTAAGAAATCATTAGCATGTATTTGGACATTTATAATCTGTGGGATTATGGCAGTATGTCCCTTCTAGCAGATATGAAGAGGAAATGTACTCAGGCCTGTAGGCAAGATGAACACCACTTTTAAATTACTGATGACAACTGTCAGTGTTTTCCAGCCTGGCCTGAAAGGTAAATGCATATGTCCACTCTTGCCAGCCTCAGTTATTTTACCAACCGCATATCACTTGTTTTGTCCTATACTATAATGCCCACATTGAAGAGAGTGGGAGAGGGTCAATAGTGCAAGACTTTACATATTGCATTGATCATGATTTTGAATTTCATTAAGACATGGCTTGTCACTGCAGAGGGGAATTTCATTTCCACTAAGGTATGGCAACCACACAGACATTTGTAATTTTAACTGACATCCAGGATGCACATTCTAACTTGAACTAGTGTGGGGGTTGCTTTCAATATAAAACTCTTCTCAATGATTTTGTTGTATGCAATTTGAGACCACATTCTTGACCATTTAGTTTTGCAACCATCAAAATGTGAAAAGGGGGGTGATTGCAATGAAGATGAATGAATTATACAATATCACAGGAAAGACATGTATTGTTTTCACTATAGTATTTTGGGGCCTGATATTACACAATAAGGTGTGCAGTACAGTGTCTGTTAATTTCATTCCATCATTTGCTCTTATTGTGCACATTTGTGGTCAGTTTTTGCAGTTACACTAATGCTGTGGCTTGAATTTTACTTAATTTGCCTGAAGAGTCTCATATACCTTCAGTTCTTATGTCAGAATATCTAAATAGATGGCTTTGTATTATCCTGTAACTCATAAATCTTGTAATCACTTGTAAACCCATATGACAGTATCATGGGCATTGTAAGATACTGCGCACCTTATGAGATGTGGGCTACTTTTTCTCCTTGTTCTGTTGTGCTATGAACCTAGTTATGTATAGTTGGTCCCTCATAATTTTGTGGGTACTTAAAGGGACAGTGCATTCTGAACCCCATCTAAATACAGTGGTTTTCATTTTTAACAAATTTGTATATTTTTGCTCTTCTTTAGAGGGATAACTACTTTTACTCAGTTATAATACTTAGTTTTGTGCTCTTTGTGCATCTCATTAATGGAATTTAGTTGGATTTTTGCATCAGCTGTCAAAAATCTTTCATCCTCTTACTACAAAAAAATCTGATCAAAGTAAAAAAATAATAGAAGGAAAAGGGCTGATAATTAGAGTCTTGTTTTAAATATTACTCTTATAAACTTAGACAGTTGCTAGAATAATAGGTTTTGATTTAGTATGCATTTTCTGAAGGATAAAAAGTCTTAAACACAAATGTTTGTCATTATTTATTGATTTCATTTCTCAATGATTTGCTAGAAAATCACAAATTCTATGAATAACAGGACAAAAGTATGAGGCAAAAGTCTTGACATTCCATGAAAATTTGGACAGTTGAGAGGTATGGCCATTTACTGACCTTTCACTTTTTTCTTTGTTCTGTGTAAAATGTAGTTAAATATGGCAAAAAATTATATTTGAGAGATCTGCAGATGTATCTTTATTACATGCTACGTGCCTAAATCCTAGCTGTGTAATACCTGTTCTTTAGTATGTTCTTTATAACAACCAACAATAATTGTGATACGGCACACATGCCCATGTTTTTTGGGAACAACACTTAACATTATAACTGAGAAAAACTGGCCTATACTAACTAGTGGCCTATACTAACTGGGGAGTTTATGCACCCAGGTTTTAATAAAGTTTTTAGATTTAATACGGCAGCTGGTTGTGACACATCTGATGTGGTTTACTTAGCGGTTTGCTCTTGCAGAATGTTTTATGCAGGCAAGACCAACAGACATTTCAGAGATTGAATAAGAGAGCATATATATGATATAAAGAAAGGACATCTCAATAATGTATTAGCCAATCATATACATATCTCTGGGCATACACATACATTTAAGTTTTTAGTTATGGAAAGAGTAACAGCTGGTTATAGAGGGGGGATATAGAGAATAAAACCGAGGTATCTGAAGCAAAATGGATAATTAAACTGTGGGCTGATGTCAGTTTTGGCCTCAATGATAAGGTACTGCTTAAACCCCTCTTGAAAGATAGACCTTTGTATAAATAAGATTATATGACCTGACACAATATATACATACAGAATACCTTGTGCTATTACTTTAAATGTCAATGGAGAGAATAATGTATTCGGAGGGAATTTTTCTGATTGGTTGTTGGTCTAATGCTTTGTATTATTTAAAGCATATATATGAGTTAAAGCCTTTGAACATTTGATGAAGCAGTGTCTCAACTGTGAAAGCATTTTTGTGGTAATTTTAATAAAAGTTTTTTATACCGCCTCATTGCTTGATTCCCTTTTATGTTTTTTTGGACATATTTCTTGGTTTTAAGTGATTCATTTATCCTCAGTGCCAGAATTATTGTTGGTTGCTATTTTTGTTTTTTTGTGGCTACTTGGAGCAATGGCTGAAGGAGATATAGTAGACCTGGAACTTGACTATCTCCCACCTATGAATGCAGCATCGCTAAATGGGAAATTAATGGATTGTTTAAGGAGCCAGAGTAATCCTTTGCTGGATGGGAAGGCAGTCTTTGAAAGGAAGAATCCTGACACAAGTGGTATGGACTATACTTCTTTTTTGAAAGATATTCATTCTATTGGACTATACTTCTTTTTTGAAAGATATTCATTCTATTGAGAATGAGATGTATAGACTGAAATGCGTACAAACTCAGCAATGTCACTTGGAAGCCTGTCTTGAGTTTAATGTTGTTCCTCGTGGCCTCAGAATATTGAAAATGCCCACATATGGAGAGAAATTTCCACTGCTATTGTCTAAATGGCAGAAGCTTAACCTTGAGTTAAGCTTTAAATTTAATACATCTCCTCATTGATTTCTCTATTTATGAAGAGAGACAAATAGTGGAAAAAATAGAAAAAGCACACCATGTTTTATATGAGCAGTTTCCACATGAACTTCTCAATGAGAGATTAAATGCCTTAATTGATTCTGTGATTTTGTTTGAAAAGAAACTCCTTCGGTCCAGGTTTGGTAAACGGTAAAGAGATAAAACAAATTTCAAGGAAGGGTATGTGTTTGTATGGCCGAGAACTAATAAACGCATGAATGATGCATCAGTCCCATTCCTGAATACCACCAAAACGACCATTACACCTTTATCTACTGGCACCCAGAAAAGTAATCAAGATGTCAGGGCCGGTATGAACTGTTTGAGTTTATCCAGCACTAGTGTTACTAGTGAAGCTCACTCATTACCGGGAAAGAACAGTGGAGCTAAAAGGAAAGATAATGCACCTCCAGCGATAGAGGTTGCTATAGTACAACAAAATGAGAGCAGAGAAGCTGTTAGAGAGACCAGCATATCATCTGATGCTGATTCCAGTGTAACACGTGCATCTAAAGATGACTTGAACTACCAGGTTTTTCCTATAAGTCTCGAGAAAGATGCAAATCGGCTTTCTCAAACTCCAAAAGATCTTACAAAATCAGGAGAGAGTGAAAAGGAAGATACAACAAGAGCAGAAAGAGTCATGGACTATAAAGAAGATGTGGCAAGATTTAACACTGCATTAGTATGAAACATTTCATTAAAGCCAGTTAATCACAGTGAGTGTTCTTTATTACATAAAGGCTTGTCGTTTGTACCCTCACAAGCAGTAGGGCTAACTGAAGCCATTGTGGACTTAAAAAGGTTTGTCAGGACTGTTGGTTTAGTTACTATTTGGTAACAGTAATTCAGCAAGTAACTTTAGAAAACCTAGCACTTTCATTCCTACCGGTCACCCGATTTTAGAGACTTTTAGTAAGATATGCATATCTGAGTTGCATACTGTAATGAATCAAAAGAATAAGAAATATGTGAATTTAAATAGCAGTGAATGGGAGGCTCTGCAGCATTTTAAGAGCGATCCATCCATTGTTATTAAAGCTGCTGACAAGGGTGGTCCAGTTGTTATTATGGACAGTGAGTATTATTTTGATTCTATGAAAAATATGTTAGTGGTGATAAGGTATATGAAAAGGTATCTGAATTTTATATAAATGTTACCTCATCTAGGATTTATAATGCATTATATGAATGTTTACTTTGTAGATGTATTGATTATGGCATGTTCAGGTATTTTTTGGTAGATGATCCCATCATTCCAGTGATTCATGGGCTTCCCAAAACACACAAAGATCCATTATGTCTACCATTCAGGCCTATAGTTTCAGGCCGGGGATGGTGCACTGAACCTCTATCTAGTTATATAGAGAAAATGTTAAGACCGATAGTAGACAAGAATTAATATATTCTAAGGGACACAAAACAGTTTTTAAATGATTTTTATAAATTCTTAAATGAGATATCTCTGGATCCTAGGAATTTGGTATTTGTCACACTTGACACACAGTCCCTGTTCACTACAATACCTAATGTGAAGGGCATTGATATGCTGAGATGTTATTTAGTAGAAAAAGGATCTTTAACTCACAGTTCTATAGATCTAGTATGTTTGTTAATGGAACTAATACTTGAAAACAATGTGTTCTTATTTGATCAGGAATTATATTTGCAAAAGGAAGGTGTTGGGATGTGTATGCCCACAGCGAATAGTTATGCAAATTTAGTGATGGCTAAATGGGAAAAATGACACATTTTTAGGGACCTGTAGATGTAAAAAAAGGTTATTTTTTACAAGCATTTTGTAGCTGACTTTTTTCTGTTATGGGATGGCTCTGAACATTTTTACAAGCGTTTTGTAGATGATTTGTTTCTATTATGGGATGGCTCTGAAGATGAATTATCTTTATTTTTTGACCATCTAAATGGAAGTACATCCTTCCTGAAGTTTGATATGAATACCTAATGAAGTGAAATTAATTTTCTTGATTTAAAAGTTTACAAGAAAGCTGATAATACAGTTTGCACTACAATTTATAGGAAAAGATGTCATAGAAACAATTTATTGTATAGGACCAGCATGCATCCCAATCACATTTTTAAGAACATAGTGAAAGGGCAAGGGTTCAGGATGTCGAGGTTTTATCCTGATGATGGAAAATTTGAGGCTAATTTAAATGACTTAAAAGTTTGATTAGGGGAAAGGGGCTATAAGAACCAAGATATAGAAAGGTCACTTGCAGATATTGATGTCCATAGACATACTGCAGCAAGACCACACTTCTCCCAAGAGGTGCCACGCACAAACTTTCTGTCAAGTCCATCTGTGATATGATACACATGACAATGTTTTTGGGAACAGCACTAACATTGTAACAGATGTTGTGAAGAAAAACTGGCCTATACTTACTAGTGACTTGACCATTAAGAATATTGTAGGAAATAAACCTAAATTCTCTTATAAGAATAAAAGAAATTTGAAATGTATGCTTTGCTATCCTAAAGATTTGAACACAGATCAACAGAGGGGGTTACAGTTCCTTGCAGGAAATTCAGCTTTTGGAGATATATTGATTCTACTGGGGAGTTTATACACCCAGGTTTTAATAAAGTTTTTAAATTTAATACAGCAGCTAGTTGTGACACATCTGATGTGGTTTATTTAGCGGTTTGCTCTTGCAGAATGTTTTATGTAGGCAAGACCAACAGACATTTCAGAGATAGAATAACAGAGCATATATACTATAGAAAGAGAGGACATCTTAATGCATTAGCCAAGCACATACACATTTCTGAGCATACACATATATTTAAGTTTTTAGTTATGGAGAGAGTGAAGATGTTAAGATTTGCACTGGGTGTGACGAGGATGGACAGGATTAGGAATAAGTATATTAGAGGGTCAGCCCAGGTTGGAAGGTTTGGAGCCAATGCCAGAGAGGCAAGATTACATTGGTTTGGACATGTGTTGAAGAGGGATACAGAGTATTTTGGGAAAAAGATGCTAAGGATGAAGCTGCCAGGTAACAGGAATAGAGGAAGGCCTAAGATAAGGTTTATGGATGTGGTGAGAGAGGACATGCAGGTGGTTGGTGTGACAGAGCAAGACGTAGAGGACAGGAAGAAATAGAAACAGTTGATCTGCTGTAGCAGCCAAAAGAAGAAGAAGTTATGGAGAGAGTAACAGCTGGTTATAGAGGGGGGAAACCCCTCTTGAAAGATGGACCTTTGTATAAATAAGATTATATGACCTGACACAATATATACATACAGAATACCTTGTGCTATTACTTTAAATGCCAATGGAGAGAATAATGCATTCAGAGGGAATTTTTCTGATTGGTTGTTGGTCTAATACTTTGTATTATTTAAAGCATATGTATGAGTTAAAACCTTTGAACATCTGATGAAGCAGTGTCTCAACTGTGAAAGCATTTGGTAATTTCAATAAAAGTTTTTTATACCGCCTCATTGCTTGATTCACTTTTTATGTTTTTTTTTTTTTTTGGACATATTCTTTATAAACTAGGTATACGAAAAATGTTTTAATGAGCTGCAGTTCTTTTTAATTAATAAGAAAGGCCCATTTCCATGTGGTTTCCATAATTTTATATCCCACTATAACCTTAAAAAATGACCACAGCGAAAGCCATACCTATGGGCCTTAAGATATAGATCAGCCTGCACAGTTCAGTACTAGAGGTTCACTTTTAAAACATGTTAATATCCCTAGAATCAGAGGCAGAAATCATGACATGTTACTTATGAAGATATTAATTAATAACTGCCTTATATAATAAATATTACTTTCTGTGGGCAATATCTACACTCAAATCAAAAGAACGCCTTAAGTTGTGAGTCTGCATATTGAAAGGCTGAACAGAAATAAATGCTTTTTTTCAAGATTTTGATATTTGAAAGACTTTCTCTTAGAAATGAAGGTAGTTTGTCCATGTAGCATTTCTATATCCTATTACCATCCTCCTGAATAATTATCAGTTTATGACTGCAGTGATGTACAAAACTTGTCTCCAATTCTTTCTCATATTATTCCATTTTGTTTAGTGAAATGATTTACAAATGGAAATATAATGACTGCTGACTAAAATGTGCCAATGCTGCCCAGTCTTGGCTAGCCACATGTGATACAAAAGCTATAAATTAATCAGGGGTTGAAGTCAAATCTGACAGATGTACCATCAGGTGTTTAATAACTAATAATAATTATTTAATAATTAATACCTTTCCACACACATTTGTACAAAAGGAGCTATATTCTTTCAGAGCATTTAGATCACAGAAAAGTTATTTTTCCTTTTATCATAGTCTATACACTTTACATTTATTATGTGATTATTTGGGATGCAAAATGATGTACACATCACTGCTAACATAATGTCTACTTTGTGATAACAATGATGCAGTAGGTATGCTTAATAAAACTGTGAGGCAAGCTTATGTCATGTTCAGGTAAAGATATAACATTAACTTTTTCTTTTTCCCGGTTAGAGGTCACCACAGCAGATCACCTGTCTGCTCATGATTGGCAGTGGAGTTTTTATTTTGTCAAGTTGCCAGCCCAACCTTTCACAGAAGGCACACACACACTCATGCCTAGGGTCAATTTAGAGTGTCCAATCCACCTACAGCATGTCTTTGGGATGTGGGAGGAAACCGGAGCACCTGTAGGAAACCCACACATCCACAGGGAGGACATGCAGACAATGTAACCCGCTGCACCACTGTGGCCACTCGGAGATATAACATTAACATGCATGCTGAAATATTTTAGATGCTTTAAAATACTTGTCCAGTCTAAATGAATGGAGGTGATATGACCATCAATGTGTCTGAGTGTATCTAAGAGCAAAATACTCTAGTGGACATCTATGCTTCATGAAAGCCTAAACTTCATGCTAGGCCCATTTGCATGATGAGCAGAGACAAGTGTGCTGTTTGGCATTTATTAAACAGCTCTAAATGTAGTGCCTGGCTGCAAAACAAGGGTTAGTTTCTGAAAATACTAAGGAAGGAATAAATAGCCAAATTATATGTTAATGTTTTCTTTAAATAGTGAGATACAACAGTTAGGAATGTATAAAATGTGAACCTACACACTAAAGCTCAGTTTGATACTCTTTGTTTGTACCAGGATTTTATATGTTATTTTATTTTAGACTTTTATTAAATGTTGGAAACGTAGCAGTGTTCTGCAAAGTTTTTTTCTTGGATCAATTTGTATATGCAACAGGCTTTAATACAAAGCACTGCTGCTGCCAGACCTCAGCCTAAAAGGCATAGAGTGTTTATACCACGCTTGACCAATAATGGACCATGAGACAGAAATAACAGACTGCTGCAGGGTGGAAAATGACACTCTATGTACTTAACATCTGCCTCGCTCACCTGAGACCCCATGGGAGTCACGGAGAACCTATCCCAGTGAAAACCAAGTTATGCACAACATAATGTATATTAGCTACAGCCATATTTCAGAGACCCACAGGGGACACAATGCGGGTGTCACAGGCCGCCCTCAGCCTCATGAACATTACATCAGTTTTTCAATATAATGAAAAACATGTAAGGAAGCATATCTACTATCCATGTACTCCACAGGAGAGCACTAGCAAAATGAAAAATTTCTAAGCCACAGCCTATTTCCATGAGGGGCCATAGGCTGCGCAGACATCAAAATAAAAGCCCCACCTAGTGAACATGGAAGGAGGTAAATAAATAGAAAAGGTTGTCACTCTGTCAACTATCAGGTGGTCTATAATGCACAACGAATCATCTATAATATGTGTGCAGGTAATCTTGGTAGTTTTCACGATTCCAACGTATGCCATACCTGTGACCTGTATCTAAGGTTTTCTAAGGGTGGCTTCTCCCAAGAACATCTAGTGGTGGATGCAGTTTATGCACTGGAGCCTTGGCTCATGACACCCATGAGAAACCCACACAACCCCATCATCTATAATATGTGTGCAGGTAATCTTGATAGTTTTCACGATTCCAACGTATGCCATACCTGTGACCTGTATCTAAGGTTTTCTAAGGGTGGCTTCTCCCAAGAACATCTAGTGGTGGATGCAGTTTATGCACTGGAGCCTTGGCTCATGACACCCATGAGAAACCCACACAACCCCACTGAGCAAGGTTACAGTGATGCACATGCTCAAACTAGAAATATTAGAGAGCATGTATTTGGCTTTTCAATTCATGTTTCCAATGTCTAGATACATCTGGAAGTGCCCTGCAGTAAGACTCAGCCACCTTTGTCAAAATACTAACATAATGTTATTGTTAGGAAACAGTTGCAGCAGGGAGAACAAGGTCAACGACCGTGGTTCCCAACACCATAGCCAGGGCCAACAGGGCCAGCAAATAGAGATGAGGAGTCTGATGAAGAACCAGCAGATGGGAATGATTATGATAGATGGTGGCATGCACAATATGCTATAGCCCTGGCTAAAAGGCAGAGAATAATGCACACACTCAATATCTTAGTGAAAACTAAGAAACTAAGCACATACAAACAGTGACAGTGATGCATGCAAATTATCAGCCTTTACTTACCAATCTACTGGCTGTGTTACATGAGCATTTGATAGTGTAAACCCCAGACTAGGCAAATTTACCAGCAGCATTAGCCAAGGTAAATGATGAACATATAAAGAAGAGATAAATGATTACCCTCATACCTAAGATCTGTATTTCACTAAAATAAAGCATTGCTCAACTCTACAAGAATGTCAGTGGTAACTTACGAGTGATAAATGCAACATAAAATATAAATCAATTAAACTACATAATGAATTTTCCCTGCACATGTATATAACCTGTACATCAAGCCAAAGCAGGTCCATGTCAAAAAACCCATGTTTAATTAAATTTCATCAACATACACATAGGTACATGATCAAGCATACTAATGCATCCATAATAACTAGAACATTCTACATATCTATTCAAAGCACAAATGTGAATATGCCGTCCAACAAAGGAAACCAACAATGCATTGTCCAAACACATATGCTTGACCTGCTCACTACTGTGCATCAGAGATAAAAGTCGCCTAAGATAAACACCCCAATCATGACCACTATAATCTCAGTATCATCTGCACAAGGTGCTGAGCAAGCAGTAAATCATGCATTATAGTCTGTACTACTACTATTACTAGTACCATTACTACTATTGTTACTACTGATACTACCATTGTTACTACTACTACTACTGTAATAATACTACTAACATAATAATAATATAATACTACTACTATAATAATACTACTAGTATGAGCACAACATACATAGTTGAACTTCAGCATAATTATACAAAAATGCAATTCAGTACATAATCTTGATGAAAGCAGGCATTTGACAAAGCCGGCTTTTGCTATCCATTCTGTGCATCTGACATAGGCAACCCTAAGTCACAAAGAAATGTGCAAAGAGCAGAGCATAGTCATCATCACCTGCATAGGCTGGGGGTGGGGGTTACTGAATGGTAATTTACACAAAAAAAGAAGTGTGTACATGTGTGTGTGTGTGTGTGTGTGTGTGTGTGTGTGTGTGTGTATGAAATCAAGTTAACAGCAAGTGTGCATTGTCAGGTCCAGTAGCACCAGATGTAAAGAAGTCAAATATTAAAGATTTATATAAGAGTGTGTGTGTGTGTGTGTGTGTGTGTGTGTGTGTGTGTGTGTGTGTGTGTGTGTGTGTGTGTGTGTGTGTTTATGTGTGTGAGGTAGCATAGGCAAGATGAGGCATACTGTATGTGGGTCTGCAGGAACACAGCCAAAGCATTTGTGCTACCACTACGCCGTGGGATCCTACACAGATGTGAGCCATGTATAACAGAAGATTCAGATCAACACTGCCACCCCGATCATGTGAACTACCTCTGCCAAGAGTTGCACTGCTAGTTCATGACCCTGGCAAGATGTCAGTGTGTTACCTGAATATGTATGATGTCTGCTGGATGAGCTCTCATCATGATGACATTCATGAACATGACCAAGTGGTTTACCACATTTGGGTGTGGATATCTCAATCACTGATGGAGCAGTGGCAGTCGTATCTCTGCAGGAGTGGGATCTGGCATGGCCATGTTGTCTAACATTTGGCAATGTAGCCTCTGTTTGGCCACTTGGATGCTGAACCTCCATTAACAGATGTTCCATGACAGACAATGCATGATTCAGTATGCCATTTATCTGGTCCAAGGACACTCACACATCACAATGAATGACATGCAGTACTCTGACTATCTCTTTGGAGGTTCTGGTGGAATTTGCCTGTGCCTCTACGATATCCCTGCACACATGTTGTGTGGCACCTACTGACACACCAATATCAAGGGAAGTGTGAAAAACATGCCTCCTCTTAGCATTCTGTGTAGTACTTCATCCTCATAATGGCTAGAGGGAGACTGCACCAACTCTGGAACCATGGTAACCATACTACCATGATCAAGTGTGTCACCCTCAACCTATCCTATATCAGAGGTCTTCATGTCAAAGGTGTGAATAGGCATACTGACTGTGTCCAAAGTCTGGGGAGGGGATGTGGGAGCCACAACCTCAATGACAGGCATACCCTCTGAAACCTCAGACTGCACCTGTTCATCACCGTCATTAGCATCAGAGGCTACCAATACACTAAAATCAGGTGGTAGGAATGCCACAGTGTCAATGTCAGCCTCATCTGTGAAAATACAAGAAAAATGCTTAGACATATGTTACACAAACCTGAGTAAAGCAATAAAAGTTGCAAGTGAAAGTAAATATATCAGTAAGGTAAATTTAAAGATCAATATATAAAAGAGAAAAATAAAAAGTTATGCCTATACTGTATGCAGGTGGTCATAGAACCTTAAAACTAGATGCGCCTAGACAAACACAATGGAGGTTAAGTATTAATCAGATGCTGATCCCTAAAACATGACTATTGTAACTCTAAATCCAAATTTTATTAAACATGGCCCACCTGGAGCATCAGCAGTCAACATCATGTGCTTTCTTCCATGTCTGCTTCCACTTCCACCACAACATTGGGCAACTCTACTGAGCTGCCTTAATCCCTTACAGTTGACAGGAACTCCTGCATCTCAGTTAGTGGTGCTTTGGTAGCAGAACAACCCCAGTAACTCTATTCCCATGCAGCAGCACTTGCTCTCTTCTGGCACTTGTAATCAAATCACTGGCCCTATGTCTGATAGCCTTGTACTCATGGCTATGGCCACCTACAGCATACACATCATCTACTACCTGATGCCATACATAGTCACATAAGGGCCTGTCAGCTAACATTTTCACTAAAATGTATGAGCTATGTTAGATTGAGTGGATAGAATATAACCTCATTCTCAGCACCTAAAAAATCAGGTTTATCTGGCATGGCTGGTTTAAGTGCCATATCCCTATACTGAAGTAAAAAATGCTATCAGGCAAATCAACAGGGGTTGTGTGCTTACAAGCTGCTCTACAATAGCAAGAAAACATATATTTATTGTGGAGGCATCATCATTAAAATAACTTGTAAATAATGAATAGATACGAATACAGACATCATTAAAAACTTGTAAATAATGAATAGGTATAAATACAGACATATAGGACATGCTTGTAAAATCCCTCCTCCCAGCAATAACAGAAATTAATAAGGTAAAGGAAATTTGGTTATGTCAAGAATATATAACAGCACTAACAGTGAAACAAGTGCGTGGAATGAAACTTTTAAAATAAAATAAGCTTCTAAAGTTAGATGTATCAACAATCCTACCTTAACATGAGTTCTAACACATTTCTTCCAAAAGTACAAAAGTACAGCAAACTTGCAACACACCACCAGTCTCACATAGACCTAATAAACCATCAACGGCAAATAACACACATGAATACATGAAAACATACTCGGAGGCTCTAAATAAAAATCTGCAAAAGCAACAGAGACCTCCAAAGCAGACATCCAAGCAACCTCCACACCCCATCACCAACTATGAAATGCATACTTCACATAATTACTGTGCCACGTAATCACAGCCCTTAAGGCAAAATAACATACCCAACACACTAGTAATAGGCGATTATACAGTCAGGCACACTGATGTCCCACTAACTAGGCTGGACAAGGAGAAGGTTACAGTTAGTTGCCTGTTGGGCGCCAGGATCCGCCACATAACACAAGCACTCAGGTCACTCCAGAACAAGTACAAATATGACTCTGTCATTGTCCATGTTGGAGTGAATGACCTCAGATGTACCTCCCTGGACTTTAAGAAAAGAGACATGGAAGAGCTCTTTGATCATGTAGCCCAGGCCGGTATGACCCTGACCTGAATAGCATCCTGCCCTCACCAAGAATGATGCCACAGTATAAAGAAAAAATTATCAATTTCAATAATTGGCTAAGTTTCTGGTGTCATTCAAAGGGGATCCAGCATCTGTCCACCTGGGATGACATGCTCGACAAGTTACGTTGCTTTGCAAGAGATGGCTTGCACCTGTCACCCTTAAGCTTTTGAAAACTGGCCAAGGCTCTTGCCACCCCCATAGTGCCTTTTTTAGGCAAGGCTCAAAAGACAAACCCACCACCATAAATCGCACAAGTAACCAAAAACTGAGGGTAATGCTACTCAACGCCAGAAGTCTGAACCTCAAAATGCATGCACTCGTGACACTCCTCAGTATGGAGAACATTGACATCTGTGCAGTAACAGTAACCTGGTTTAAGGCTCCTGAGAGCACCCCAGCACTACTAGGCTATAACTCATACCATACCTTTAGGCCACAGAACCAGGACCGAAATACAAAAGGCAGGGGTATATCCATATTCATCAATGATACCCACACCTCCAGGTTAGTGGCGCAGCACAATGCATCAGAGATCATCCATGTGCAACTAACAACGGGCAAAACTGCAATCCAAATTGTAGCTTGCTACAGATCACCCACCATGATCCAGGACTCCCATTCTGCATTTCTGGAGACACTGGGAAATATGAAGGTCCTACCAAACACCCTAATATCGGGTAATTTTAATTACCCAAACATAAACTGGGAGAACTATTCAAGTACTAACTCCCTTGCTCAACGCTTCCTAGAATTTATAAACTCGAATGCCCTGGATCAACTTGTCAACACCCCCACCAGAGGAAACAACATATTGGACCTGGTCATCACCAACATGGGCGACCGGTGTTTCACACTGGTGGTCAACCCCTTGCTGGTTAGATCAAACCATAGACTAATCACTCTGGATATCCACATTCCACCCCCACCCCCAATCAAGGAAACCATCATGAAAAACTTTTCAAAAGTAAACTTCATGTTACTTAAGACCGAGGTGGAAAGGTTCACAGCCCCCATGCTAAAGGACAATGCTGTCCAAGCTGCTGAAACCTTTACAAAGGCACTCTATGAGCATCTGCAGGAATGCATGGATCATGCTATCCCAAGTAAAACCAACACTCACTCCTCCAAGAAAAGGAAACCAGTCTGGTGGACCCCTGCCATAAACAAGCTATACAACAGAAGGAGGAAACTAGTACAGAAAAGAGTAAAATCCCAAGAAGGAAAGACATCCCTGATCAGTATCAGCAAGAAACTACAATCCCTCATTAAATCATCCAAGGCTAGTTTCGAAAGAAAAATTGCCAATGACTCCAAAGATAACCACAAAGCATTCTTTAGCTATGTCAAGAACCTAAGTGGAAACTCTCAGATCTGCTCTGAGTTAGTGCAGAATGGCACAAAATACACTGAACCGACTGATATTGCCAACATTCTGGCAGACAGGTTTAGTGCAAACTTCACCCCCCCATCCCCTAAAGGGCCCATAACCATACCAGAAGAATGTAGGGCCCATCAATCACTGACACATAGGTTAAAACAGCCATATCCAAAGCCAAAAGCACAGCTTCAGTGGAACCGGATGGTGTCCCAGGCTGTGTCTTACAAGAGCTCCAAAATGAAATAACCCCTCACCTAAACACACTGTTCAAACTCAGCCTTTCTACAGGATACATACCCACAGAGTGGCACACAGCAACAGTTATCCCACTCCACAAAGGTGGAGCCACAACGGACCCCAGGAACTATCACCCTTTAAGCCTGAATAGCCTGGTCTGCAAGACTATGGAGTGCATCATCATGGAACTCATTAACAGAGACATTGGGAACCTCCAAACCTTGGACCCTACCCAGTTTGGCTTTGTTAAGGGCAGATCATGCCTCCTAAACCTGGCAGACTTTTTTGAGACAGTTACCAAGGCATTAGAGGAGGGAAAGGAGGTCCACACAGCCTACCTAGACCTTGCAAAGGCTTTTGACATCATTCCCCATTCTAGTATTATAAACAAGCTCACCAGCTTGAACATAAACCCCGACATCATGAGATGGGTTGTCAACTGGCTCATGGATAGAACCCACATGGTGAGAATTGCAGGCTCTATGTCTGACTCTAAACCAGTTACAAGTGGTGTCCCCCAGGGATCAGTCCTAGGACCCCTCCTGTTTGGTATATACTTCTCAGAGGTACAGGCAAGCATAGGAGGACTATGGCTGACCAAGTTCACAGATGACTGCAAACTAGGGGCCATAATTGATTCTCCAGCTGATATGGACACCCTCCAGAAGGGTTTCACTTAGATGGATACTTGGTGTCAAAATCATGGCCTCAAGCTAAATGCCAAAAAGTGCATAGTCATCCCCTTTGGAAAAAATAAAGTACCCACAAACTACCACATAGCTGGTAGTCCCCTAAATACAGAAAATGTAATAAGGGATCTGGGGACCCAAGTAGATAGTAATCTCTCCTTTGATAATCATATTGCCAAGGGGGTTAGAAAATCCTTCTGTGTGGCCCACCTAATAATAAAAGGGTTCGCATCTAGAACAAAAGAGGTTATTGTGCCTCTCTACTCATCACTTATTAGACCCATCATAGAATACAATGCCCCATTTGAGATGTACCTTACAAGACACCTGCAACAGCTGGAAAGACCACAAAAGTACCTCACCAAGAGGATTACTGGCCTCAAACAGATACCCTATGCAGCCTGACTCAAGAAACTCCAGCTGTACTCGGTTGCATACCGCTTACTCAGAGGTGATCTCTGCCTGACATACAAGGCCATGTCCAACCCAGAATTGATATACATGCTCCACCTAAAAAAAGAAAATCCTGGAGAGCCACATGCTCTAGAAATATAAACCTCACCAGAACGATAAATAGGACATGCTGGAGGGAGATATTCCTGTGCCAGAGACTCCCCAAGCTTTGGAACAGGATTCCAATATACATCAGGCAGAGCCCCTCACTGACACTCTTCAAGAGAAACCTTGACGCATGAATGGGAAACAGAAAATTTACCCCGGGGATCACTGCAGTGGCTCTGCTGGACAGTGGTGCAGGGAACCAATGGCTCTGCTGGACAGAGGTACAGGGAACTAATCTAAGGGCGTGGTGAAAGCCAACACATTCTGGCTAGGCTTATAAGTGCCCTTGGGCAGATAGCCTAGTACTTACCTATGAACCTATGAGCCTAAGTCAAATCTATCAAACAACAATATTTTAGTTTTGAAGCACTTGGGGAATCCAAACAGTCTTCCTACTATGATACAAGCTCTTAAGCCTCAGGTTGCACTTATATCATGTAGATTAACCTCTGTGAACATATGGAATATGTAATTCAGATGTCAGCTCATTATCATTCCTGAATCACTCAATCTGTTCGAGGTGCTGGTGAGGTAAACATGGTGTGAGAACCTACATGATACCATGCACATGTATTAGCAGTTCAAGAGTGAGTATCCAGAACTGTGGTTAACTAATGCTTTGTAAATAAAACTCATTAGCAGTAGTGCATGAATAGTTAAGTCTTTATCACTCCTGCTACTGGGATGTACACTTACACAGAGTGAATCAGCAAAGACAGTGAGATTAGTCTTATAGCAAAATGTTATCACATTTACTGACTTTAGAGATAACCTTTATACCACCTTTATTTAAAAATGGTTAAAAGATAATTGTAACTCCAAGTAAACAAATGTCTGTAAGTCATACTGAGTGCGTACAGCTTAATCATACAGAGATAAAACTTCAACATTATTGTAAATTACAATGCAATTGTATTACAAACACATCAATGGTGATTCATGATCACAAAAAAAGGAAGAGCACACCCTTGAGTTGCAGACATTTGTACTGTGACATGCTTCAGTAGCATAACTTATACAAATATCCCATTCAGCAAGATTTATACTGTGAAAGGACAAAGGGCAAGTGTGAGAACATGGGTATATTGCTCTCTAAGTGTAAAATGTTAGAATTACAAAACTGAGTATGTGTGCTCTACTTTTCTATACTGCATAATCTCAATGTTTTTGTGGCAAACACTATAAATCTTTTATGGTAATGCCATGGTTTCATGGTTCAGTTTTAGAGAGGGTGCTGTCTCTGTGAAATTAGGAAGCCTTAATGTTAACATTTCAATGGTATAACACTACAGAACTGAGAAATCATCACATCTGGGTCAATGTTTACTTGTTTTTTTTTTTTTTTGGTTTCATGCTTTGTGCTACTTGGCATTGAGTGTTGGTGACTGGTGGTGTCGACTATCACTGAATGACAGTTAACTTCTCAAACAAAAGCTCAAATATTTAATTTTACATGCTGTCAGTAACACAAATGAGACTAGAGCCATTGTGCTTCAGTCACACTATGGACAGTGCTGAATGCAGAGCAGCCACCTGTTATGTTTCTTTCTATGTGGCTGTGCATGTTAATGCTGTAAGTTCTAAGTAGCAGCATAAATAATGTAAGATTTGAATCCAGCTTTAAATATTTTAAAGTTAGTATTTACAGTTAAGTGACTTGTTTATGTTCTTGAGCTTGAAGTACAATAGCAATTTCCAATGTTTTGAATGTAACAAGGGAAGTATGTATAATGGATGATAAATTAGATAACTTTGATCTGTGTAACCTGCAGACTTTTTAGAACTGATTATAGTAATAGCACATTTTTATGTGGAAGATGCAATTAACATGCCATGGCCTAAAATCTGAGGAAGTAACATCAGCAACATAATGAACTGGGAAATATGGACATTTGTAAATATGTCTGAACAATTTTTCATGATAGTAATACATTTCATTAGCACAGGTGTACATTTTACTTGTATATGCTGTGTACAATGACCTCATGTAAACTGAAGTGTGGTCCCTTCTTCTATACCTTTTATTATATGAATGCATGATAAGGTGTAACAGAAATGCAACTTATCATATGGCAAACACTGTTAAAATAGTAATTTTCCAGGATAATGTCATAGGTGATGAGTTCAAAGCTCAATATTTTGACCCACCATTGAAATTACAATTGCTGCTGTCAACATTTCACTTGTAGGTCACTACTTGGATAAATCAGCACCATGCTTTATTATTATTATCATTATTATTTATTTATTTTTTTGCTTCCTTGTTTTCACAACACTTTGTATTGTGTGTCAATGACTACCAATGGTGATTATCAGTGAACAACAGTTAACTTCCCAAGGCAAATACTCAAAGGTACTATTTGACATGCAATCAGTACAGCAAATGACACTGGTGCTGGAGTGCAGAAAATACAGTTGTTATCCGTGGCTCAATTTGTTAATGAAGTAACTTTTGTCTAAAAGCACAACTAATGCAATGTTTGAATCCAGATTACATATTTTTTTTATGAGAGGGCTCAGAATAAAGTATTCTCAGTGATTTTTTATTAGCAATTGAAAATAAGATACAGTTGACAATTTTCAAACTGAAACTTGCAACACAAGTCTGTGTAATAAATGCTAAATAAGTTCACTATACTCTCTGTAATAATTTAGTTAACTATATCCTGTTTGAAATGTGTTAGGCATAACAATGATCATTTTTAATTTAGAGTACATTTTATATGTATGATGTTACCAATATTTATTGCATAAAGGATAACTGATTTCAATTGTTGTCATTAGGTGTATAGGATATTATGCCATGCAAAATATGCCTGTCCCCTTCCTCAACATATGTTACTAACATTATTCAAATCAATGTAAGGAAAATTCTTTACAGGGATAAATAAATGACTCAAAATATAAGTCCAGTAAAAGAATACCTCAAAATACAATGCATAAAGGCATGTCAGAATTAGGTCTGTCTCTAGTCTTGTTAAATGTTAGTTTCCTATGGCATTAGAACATAACAGTCCAGCATTCTTTTTATCACTGGTTCAATTCCCAGGTGCTGTCAGTCACAGTTTGTAAAATGTATGTCTCACCAACCCATTATGTCCCAATGTATTTAAATGTATTTATTAACAACACTAATAATTACAAAGTGATCTAAAAATGTCCTGTCATACCTGTCTGTCACAACAGAATATGTATGATTACTATCCACCATACCAGAGAGTATGGCCAGAGATACCAATATATAATTTCAAATGTAAATAAGATATCATCAGCAAAAAGCATTTGAGGAAGTCATGGTGGGATATGTGTAAGTATATGGAACATGATACATGGCCAAGTCTCACTGCTATGTTTCACAGATGAAGTGTACTTTGAAGCAAGCATACCCAAATTCTCTGACAGGTCATTTGTCTGCATTCTATCATGCAACTGCAGTTGGAAAAATAGTCCATCACTGCACACAGGCTGGTACATGTGAAATTTGAATTGGGTAGCTGTTCCCTGCCATTTTTCTGACATCCTTGAGAAGACATGAGATGGTGGCAAGGGTGGTGTTCCATTTAAGGCCCAAAGGTGGTGTCAGGAAGAGTCCAAGATCTTTGTTGGACTCCTCCTAAAGTGCTATAGCTGTCTGCTTTTACAGCAGGACTATACCTGGTCTCAGTAGAAGAATGAGACTTGGAATAGCTTGGCCAAGACTGTCACCACTGCAACTGAAATTCCATGCACTGTTCAACAATGTCATAACCACTACAGTGACATGAATGATAGAAGGAGGAGCTCTTGTACTGATGAGAGAACTATTTTAAAGCTATGCGCCACTTGAATTGTGTAAATATAGTGGCCCATCACCCACTAATACAATACCAACACAAAAAAATTTTTACAATCTTCTTTTTACCTAAAACATCTGAAATTATTTAAAGGAATTGAGAGGCACATTGGGGCAAATTAGCATGCCACTGACAGGCACAGGATGCATATGCCTCAGGTATGAAGGATAGCAATATCATCATACACCAGAATTATCATTCACTTTATCAGTTTGGAAGGCATCACACAACTGAGTTTGTTTGTGTCTTTCGGCTTTTTCCTGGTTAGGGGTCGCCACAGCGGAACTCCAGTCCGCTAATAATTGGCAGTAGAGTTTTACACGCTGGCTTGCCGGGCCTAACGCACAACCTTCAATGAAGGAATGCCCATTCACTCATGTCACCACACAGAAGACGCTCTAACTGAGAATCAAACGGGCAACGTCTAACTGTGAGGCGACTGTTACCACAGCACCACCACCGCAGTGCATCACACAACTGAGTAGATATACCTTATCAGTCATACATGCCTGCTTGAATAGTGCTTGAGCATTGCATTAGGCAATGTGTAAATCAACTTTGCTGTGTGTGTGCATTCAAATCCATTCTGTAGAAATTAGGTTTTATTGCATAGTATAAAATCAGTGTTTTTGCAATCAGTAACAATAAAATTGCTATATTTGTAAATTGGCATTTCTTTACATGGAATGCATATATATCATATATACAACAGTCACAAAACTGCTGACCTATTGTCTATAATAACAATGAGACTGATGTATGACTTCACTTTCATATCTGGATGTGACAAAGGTTAACATAATTATGAGCAAATTTGAATTAAATGTAAAATAATTAAATAATATGGCATTGATATATTTTCTATGATTTTTCTTCCCCAGCCAGATTCCTCCTGTTTGTTTTAATGTATTTTTTATTTTACAGCATAATTCCTGCTGCAACCCAAATGACCATCAACACAGGGAGCTAGACCAGCCACTGGGGTTTGGCACACCATACCTCCACACGTGCCTGCAGTGTTGTCGCAAGTCTAGTCAGGATACAATAGACAAGACTTTGTGGGTTCTGTTCAAGCAGCTTTATTATGTGCAAATACATCAGGATTGAGGCTTAATAACTTTAACTTAGATTAACTTATAAACAAACTAGCTATTATACTCATATATGCTCACTCTCTGGCTGCACTCTCAAAATGGCAATGAAACTAGCATGTGTTGACTATTTATATGCACATTCAGTCCTCAAAATGCTTCTTAAAGATACAGCACACATGCTCTATTCTACATCTTCCCTTTTTGAGAAATGTCATGCAATGTTGACGACATTAATTGACACTCAATCAGTATAAATAATTCTTTGTTATGCAATTATACAGATACATATAGACATATAGACAATTATGTCCAGGTTGCTGTGTAATTCACACTAGGTCTGGAAATATGACCAAGTCGTGTGACATAGAAATTAAAATCATGTTTAGCAACTGATTGTTCAACTTTTGTGATATCAGGAACATCATCAAGAATAGATGTAGAAGTTAAGACACATTCTGCAACAGGAACATTGTCTGGATTGCTCTGAGATCTAGAGTCTGTATCACAGGAACAATGCTGTGGTATTGATTCTGATACAGGAAGAAGATGTCTGCGATTTCTTCTTTACTGCACACCCTCAGATTCTACAAAGTAGGATCTCAGCTCAGTACATATATCTGTTACTTAACCGATCCAGTCAAAACCTTTCACTGTTTGTATCCCTACTATTTTCCTACTTTCAATGGATGAAGAAATCTGCTCAATTTATCATAGCTGGACTTCTGGAAAGAATGCTTTTTGAATAGTTGAGCTCTAATTGTCCTGTTGTTCTTTGCTTTAGGCCTCAACAAACTGGAACTGATAGGCAATGTTGTTCTGGTTTGCCTAGATTGAAGTCTCTGTGCAGGTGAGCCAAGTATATCATCACGGGGTACGTTTCTGAGACTAAGTAAATTCAAAAAGACATCAGTATTGTCACGCTTTGATGTCTCATGTAATTGCTTTGCACTCTACACTGCACATTTGACTGTGGATATTCTGGATTACTAGTAACATGTACAAAGTCTCATTCTTTTGCAAATTTCTGAAACAACTGACTAACAATTTGAGTACCATTGTCAGAAATAACTTTGTTTGGACTACTATGGACTGAGAAATGATGTTTCAACTTAGTAGTAACAGCAGTGGACATTAAGCTAGGTAGTAAATCAATCTCAAACCAGTTCAACTAAGAGTCTACTAATACCAAGTAATTCTGATTGTTCCACTCGAATATATCAGTGGCTACTGTTGACCAAGGTAGTTCAGGAACTTGACTTAGCTGAAGTAGTTCTTTTTGCAGTTTAGTGCTATTGCATATTTAAGAAGAAGAAAGTACTTTATCAATGTTGTTTGCTAGAGAAGGTCAAAATACTAGTCCTCTCGCCCTTCTTTTGGTAGATGCAGCACCTGGGTAACCACAGTGCAAGATCTGGAAATATTCATGTTGTAAGGAAGCAGGAACAACAATTTTAGGACCTTTGAAAATAATGCCATCTTCCATCAACATCTCATCTCTGTAAGGAAAATAAGTTTGCACTTCAGGTGGTACACTAGATTGCTTTGCTGGCCACCAACATTAATGTAGTGGTTGAACTTTTGCAAAGCTGGATCAGTCTTTGTATGATCTCTCAGCTCATCAAGTCTCATGGTAGAAAAATTATGCACTTCTATGACATCAAAGTAAAAATTCTCTGCATGAAGCTGTTATGTTGTATTTCTGGGTGATCTGGATAAGGTATCAACCAGATAAAGAAGACTGCCTTTTGTATAGACCATTTTGAAGTTGTACTTTTGCAATTTGAGCATCAATCTTTGCAATCTTGCTGGAGCTGAATGCATAGGCTTATTTAAAACAGTAACTAGAGGTTGGTGATCAGTTTCAATTTGAATAGCTCGACCATAGATATAATCATGAAACTTTGAACATGCAAATACTATTGCCAAAAGTTCTTTCTCAATTTGAGCATATTGCATTTCAGTTTGGGTAAGAGTTCTTGGTGCATAGGCTACTGGTCTGCCTTCTTGAAGAGTAACTGCACCAAGACCAAATCTTTAAGCACCACAGCAAAGGGTTACTGGCTTATTAACATCATAGTATCTTAATGTAGGTGGGGTGGCAATTTTCTGCTTAAGGTCTTCAAATGCTTTCTGGTGCTGTTCCAACCAAGACCACGTGACATTTTTGTGCATCAACCTTCTCAAAGGTGCTGTCAACTCACTGAAGTCTGGTATTAACTTGTCTAAATAGTAGACCATACCAAGAAAACATTGTAGAGCTTGAACATTTTCTGGTGCTGGCATCTCAAGAATAGTTGTTTGTTTGGACGGGTCTGGTTGCAAGCCAGTACTGGTAAATAAATTACCTACATTTGTAACTTCTGGTAGCCTGAATGTGCACTTCAGAGGATTGCACATTAAGTTCACTTCATGTGCTCTGTCTAGAACTTTCTTAAGTTTTCTGTCATGCTCTGCTTCACCACTGCCTCCAACCAATAAATCATCTACTATTATGGCACAAGGATAACCTGAAAGAATTTGCTCCATTGCACGCTGAAAGACTTCACTTGCAGAATTTATTCCAAATGGCATCCTTAGGAATCTATATCTGCCAAACAGGGTACTGAAAGTAGTCAGTAATGAGGGTTTGAGATCAAGCATCACTTGCCATAATGAACTTTTTGCATCTAAGACAGAAAAAACAGTGGCATTTGGCATTAGTGCTATGACTTCTTCCACTATCCACATTGGATGATGCAGTCTAATGCTTTGTTCAAATATCTTGGGTCAATACATATTCTGATTTCATCTGAACCTATTTTGTGGGCTGTTACCATGGATGACACCCATTCAAGTTGGTTCTGTGACTGGACAGATTGCACACTTTGTTGCACCATTTTATCCAGCTGAGCTTTAACTCTATCCTACATAGCTATCAAAACTTTCTTTGCTGGTCTGACTGCTAGACTGACCTCTGGGTCTAATTTCATAGTATACACAATTGGAAATTTGCCAACTTGTCATTGAAACATCAGCATACTCTGAGAAAATGGCTTCAGTAAAATTGGAACTAGGAGATATGCTTATATGATGAACTTCTTTGGTAAAAGAAAGATTCATTCTCAGACTTCTCTGAGACCCAGTAATGATTGGACAGGTCTTCATACTATGTAGAATAACAAGCTAAGTAGAATAACAAGCTGTAACAGTTCTTAGCCAAATAACATAAAAGTAATACTGAGCCTTCGGTCTGAATTTCTTCACCTCCATAAGCAACACATTTTGCACCACTAGTCACATTGAGTTGTTCATTAGTTTTCACTTTTGTAAAAGTATCTGCTGACATAACATTACACTTTGAACCAGTGCCTACTTTGATCTATGTAGAAAGTAGACTGTTGCAATTCTACTTGATCAGTTTGCTTTTTTGATTGACCTTTTGTAATAAATGTGTGAGGTTTGCAAAACTTTTGAAAACGATTCCATTTTTTACACATGTGGCATTGCTGACCAAATGTGAAACATTTCTCTATTTTAGGGCTATGATTGGCACCACAATTGTGACAGTTTGAGTTTTGCTGACTCACGCTTGCACTTTACTGACCATGCTCCTTTCTTAAAACTTGCTGGAAACTATGTGGTTTCCCTTGTGAATCAGCAGAGACTGTGGCTGCCATGTGCTTAGGTCTGCTTCTGTTTGCCATATGTTGCATGCCATCTGCTGAAACTATACTCATCACTTGCAAGCATACTTGTGTGCCTTTCTGTACCTTCATGGATTTGACAAATCTCTATAGCTTTGCTCAAAGATGAATCACTGTCATGAAGCAAAATCTTTCTGACAGCAATACTATTAATACCACACACAAGCCTGTCCTTTAGCAACTCATCTTTTAAGTCACCAAACCAACACATTTTAGCTTTTTTCCTCAGGTCAGTTACATAAGCTGCAAAAGTTTACCCTGGTTTCTGATCTCTTGTGTAAAACAAATGCCTCTCTAATGTAATATTTGTCTGGGGGTTACACATTTCCCTGAATTTGTGCTTCAAACACTTGGGGTCTTCCCTTGATTCAGCCTGTACAACAATATGAAGGTTTTTACCTCATATACTGCTGGTGCATACACAAATGAATGCTTTCTTTCAATGGCCTCTGACTCAGCTAGGTTTAGCAAAATGAATGCCCTAGTGCATACATCTTCGTCAGAATAAGCTGCTTGTATAATATTAATAAACTAGCTATTACACTCATATATGCTCAATCTTTGGCTGCACTCTCAAAATGGCACTGAAGCTAGCATGTGGTGACTATTTAAGTGCATGTTCAGTCCTTGAAATGCTTCTTAAAGATACAGCACACATGCTCTTTTCTACAAGTGACACCACCACAGGTAGCACAGACACTCAACACTTATGGGTCACAACCTGTCAGTGTTGCCTCCACAACTACTGCCCTACCTGCTCCACCTGCATCAGGTAGGTCTGCCCTAGGGGCTGCAACAGAAGTAGTACTTCATGGGAGTAGAGCTAGTGGAGGCAGCAATTATATTACCCATCAGGAGCTGGCAGGGCTTGTGGAAAACATTAGGGCCTCAGTGTCCACAACAGCGGAATTGAGAAAGTCTTGCATCGAATAGCCAAGTTGATGCTCCCTCCAGCACTCCCCAGGTATATGTGACAGGAGACAGTGATGGCAGTTCTGAGGGAGAGGGCTAGATACTCACTGTACTCCTGCTGGATGTGGATGTGTCTCCAATGTCCCCTGTCTATCCCCAATCATGGTGTCCCTCAACCTTTTGTGTCCATCACCATCTCTATCTGTCTTGTATGTTCTCTAAGTCTGCACTTACTCACTAACCTACCCTACATACCTAACCCTCTTATTCTTAACCACCTTCCCAAACATTCATCTCCCTTTCTGCATTAAAAAGATAAACTGGGCACTTGCCCCCCCCAAAAAAAATAAAATCCCATATGTAGCTCTCTACCTCCCTATGTGTATATGTGTATGTTTGGTACACTTGATTTGGTTCAGTTGTACAAATACATAAACAGTTAGCTTGTGAAGAAGTGGATAGCTATGGTTCTCTCCCATCACCATCCTACAAATTCCTCTTTTCTTTCCCCCGTGTCTTAGCCTCTGCTTGTCCCCCTTTTCTCCACTGTCCTATCAACCCCTTTTCACATGTTTAATCTGGTATGACATGGCCAGAAATGGCCCATATGCCAAACCCTAGATTTCTGACCCCAGCATTTATGCGATACCCACCAAAGATAAATGATGGCAAAAGGCATTCTATGTCCTGTGGCAAAAACTGAAGAGTTTACGTTTGACCACACTAGTATAGCTATTGTCCACAGCTGTGTTTCCTCTTTCTGAGGTACATAAATACAGACTGATAGCACTTTGAGGAGACACTTACTATTATACGTTTATTAGGTTGCAGGATGTAATGTTCACATTATGGGATGTTACAGTTATTATTATCGTGATGTAGCCTGATGCCTATTTTCCTTCTCACTCCAATCTTTTGTCACTGTCCCTTCAACATTATGATTTTACTGTGTGAAATATGACTTCTTGTGTGGACTGCTCAGATAATGCTCAGGTCAGTAGACTGATTTTGCATAGTATCAAGAATTCATTTCCAAAATTGTGTCATCATTCAATGTTTTATCATATTAAAATTATGTGTGGAACTGTTGGCTAGATATGTTAATAAACCACCATTATCATGCTTATGTCTTAATCATGGTCCTATCTTATGCCTACTTGTTCCTTATTGGAAACACTTTATTGTATGCAGCATGACAGAGTTATTGTAATGGCAAACCTATGATTACCACACCACAAACATAACCAGAAATGGCCTATATACAAAAATCTTTCTAGCTCTCTCTCTCTTTCCCTGTCTTCCCACCTCTCTCTTTCCCTTTTCTGTGTCATCAGTCATTGTCTTCTGGATTTACATAATGCCTGGCATCAAGCCACAAAGGTAACTGATGATAAAAACAGTTCACATCTTATGGCAAAATCTGGTGAGTTTTTTGCCTTTGGCTGCATTTATCTGCTGCCCCTCACTCTACTGTGCTTGGCCTCACTGCACTATGGAAAGACAAACTGATAGTACTATGATGAGACAGTTATTATCATATGTTGAACAGTTTGTAGGGTTGAATGTACAGCCTATGGAGTGTTTCAGTTATCATTATTGCTATGTCGTATGCTGCATGTGTACCCCCTTACTTCATATTGTTTTCAAATTCCCTTTAAATGTATGTGTTTTAGCACTTAACATTTATCTTCCTTTGTGGTGTGATCTGCTAATGATCACATCTATAGACTATTGATGCAGATGGACAGGTGTTTGAATCCAGCATCAGGTCTACAATTATGAACATTATCATTTCTTATTCAATTTTGCCCTATTAAATTATGGATGCATATGTTATTTCACCAACAGTATTCTGCTTGGTCCTTTATATGTTTATAAATCAATCCAACCCTTTGGATTTAAGGGCAGACAATTATGCAACACGAGGTACGATTGAAAAAATTGCTCCTATACAGTTAGAATACTGTAGGATTAAATCTTTAGCGTTACTATCCATTTTGTGAAGTATAAGAAGTCTGACACAAAGAAGAATGTTATGTAGTGACTTTAGTACTCGGTGATGTGATAGAAACAGATACTATTGCATAAGAAACACTGCAAAATGCCTCAAACATGTGGACAGTCAAAAAATAGGAGGACAGTGTAAATATGCCCCTGTATTATCCATATAGTGATTACTTTACTGTAATGTTCATGACACGGGTAAAATATAATAAAAAATGTTAACATGACACACATCTGTTATAAAAAGGTTCAGAATCAGAACATCTGAACTGTCTATATGTCTGTATTCTTTATTTGCATGGAGCTTGGCATGGTGCACCATAAACCAGTGGTAATTCCTGTTCAAAGTTCAAAACATCAAAAAATAATTATGCATGCACTAATACTTTGCCATCAATTGTGCAAATGAACTTGTCAGTGGTGCACTTCAGGATTTGATTTTGATAAAAAAGTAATGTCAGTGCCTTGTATTGTGCATGTTTAAATGGCTTGTTGTACTTGAGGTACATGAGTCCACCGTGATGCTGTTTAAACAACTCATATTGTAAATTATGTTTGTATTGTAAATTATGTTTGCAATCAAACACATTATACTTGCAAATGATGCATGATGGTGTTGGACTTTAGGACACATACTTGCTGAGTGGTATTAAGGAGTGTACTTTTGTATGTTTGACATGTATGCTTTGTATATACATTGCACATTTTACCCTCATTATAAAGTATTCCTGACAACTTTTAAAATTTCCATAAAAATGTACTTCAGAAAAATGTAAAAACAACAGAAAGGACTATATTAGTAATATTCAGAAGAAAGAAAAATGCCATTACTGCAGAAAAACATTAATGTGTGAAAGTGGGCAACTAGTCTTTTCTAACCCTCTGGAAATACACACACACACACACACACACACACACACACACATATATATATATATATATATATATATATATATATATATATATATATATATATATAAACACAGTCACAATATTTTCAGCACTTCAAGTCTCAATCAGCCTATATATGACATAAAGATAAAAACACGAACTACCTTCACTTAGGTCTCTTCTTTATTCCATCACTTAATCTTTATGCTATATAAAGGCATTTTGGAACTTGAAGTGCTGGAAGTATTGTGACAGATTATTCTTGTTCTGTGCATTTCTTTGTTGGTATGCGCACCAGGTTTTTGCTATTGATAAATATATATATATATATATATATATATATATATATATATATATATATATATAAATATATGGAGAACATCATTGACATCTGTGCTGTAGCAGAGACCTAGTTCAAGGCAGGAGAAAGCACCCCTGCACTACCAAGCTATAACTCATTTAACACCAGACCAAAGCTCCAAAGGCAGTGGTGTTTCCATATTCTGAAAGGATGCATACACCTCCAGACTGGTAGCCCGACATAACGCATCAGAGATACTTCAGGTACAGCTAACATTGGGCAAGACAGCATTTCAGATCGTAGCCTGTTATAGTTCCCCAACCATGTCCCAAGACTCACACTCCATGTTCCTAAGCACCCTGGAGAATATTAGGGTCCAACCTAACACTCTTATACTGGGCGACTTCAACTACCCTTTCATTAACTAGGAAAACTACTCATGTACCAATACACTTGCCCAACGTTTCCTGGAATTCATTAATTCCTATGCCCTGAATAAGCTCGTTCTTACCCCCACTAGAGGTAGCAACTTCCTTGACACTTGGTCATTACTAACATGGGCAACTGTTGCTCTACACCAATAGTCAACTCCTCCCTGGTTAGATCCGACCACAAACAAATCATCTTGGAAATCCAAATGCCTCCCACCCCCCCTGTAAAGCTAACCACTATGAAAAACTTTTCCAAAGCTAACTTTAGACTCCTAAAAACAGAGGTGGCTAACTTCACGGCACCCATGCAAATGGAGAATAGTTGCATGACTGCTGAATCATACACCAATGCACTGTACGAACACGTACACAAATGCATGGATCTCGCCATACCCAATAGAAACAAGATGCTCTCCTCCAAAAAAAGGAAGCCAATCTGGTGGTCCCCTGCCATAAACAAACTCTACAACAGAAGGAGGAAACTGATGCGGAATAAGGTGAAGTCCCAAGACTGGAAAAACTCCCTTATCAGCCTCAACAAAAAGTTGAGATCCCTCATCAAATCCTCTAAAGCTAGCTATGAAAACAGAATTTCAGCAGATAGTAAAGACAACCACAAGGCCTTCTATAGTTATGTAAAGAATCTCCACGGCAATACCAAGATTTGCTCTGAGCTACTGCACAATAGTACCTCCTATACCCAGCCAACAGATATTGGCAATATACTGGCTGACAGATTAATTGCCAACTTTACCACTCTCTCCCCCACCAGAGGACCTATCACAATACCAGTAGATTGCCAGGCATCCAGTATTACTGCTGTACAGGTTACAGCAGTACTGTCCAAGGCCAAGAATACAGTTTCTATGGGACCTGACAATATCCCTCACCCCAGGCTTTGTCCCTACCAAATGGCGCACTGCACAGTCATGCCTCTCCACAAAGGAGGAGCGACTATAGACCCTGGGAACTATCACCCCATTAGCCTGACAAGTCTGATATGCAAAGCTATGGAATGCATCATCATGGACCTAATAAACAAGGATATAAGTAATTTGCAAACTCTGGATCCCACACAGTTTGGTTTTGTCAAGGATAGATCATGGCTGCTCAACCTGGTCGACTTCTTTGAATCAGTCGCCAGAGCTGTGGATGAATGTAAGGTGGTTCATACAGTCTACCTTGATCTGGCCAAGGCCTTTGATACTATTCCCCACTCAGGAATCATAGAATAGCTCACTATGCTAGGCATCAACCCATATATCCCTTAGTCAGTGGTGGTCGTTTTGTTTTTGTTTTGTTGTATTCTTGGATTTTACCTTATAGACCTTTGGACCATGCTGGTAATTTTTTTTTGGTTTGTGCTTTTGCTTTTTTATACCAATGTGGACACATGGCCGAGAAGGTTGGCTCTGCACTTGATAGCACTCTCAGGAATGAGACTTTATCTAGTAGATGGAACAATGTTTTTCTAACACAAGGCAATCCGCTCCTGTCATTGAGTTTTGATGACAAAGTAGAAGCGGTGCCATTGCAACACACAGTGAGTCGTCAACAGTTTAAGACTAAATTATGAGTGTTTGAAGATAATGTATATAAATTTAAATGTTACACCTGGCAACGTAAACACCTAGAGGCATGCTTGCATTTTTGCATCATCCCGAGGGGGATACGAGTTTTACTCATGCCGTCCTACGGTGATTCTCTCCCTGAGCTTTTGAAACGGTATCAACAATTGAACTTTGAGTTTGGGTTCAACTTTATGAGGTTGATTATTGATTATTTTAAACCTATTGAAGAGCAATTGAAAGGTGAAATTGAGTTGCAATACTCCGAACTGATATCGCAGTGAACTGATGCAGAGCACAATGAGTTACTTGACAATGTTTATATGAATGTGTCTTTCTATGAGAAAAAACTGCAGTTAACGAAGCAACGGAAGTTACAGAGAGACCATTCTGATTTTTGTCTTGGTAATGTTTTCACTTGGCCAAGGTCTAATGCTTCCTTTGAAATTACAGAGAATCATCACATTGTTGATTCACAGGTTCAGTATCTAGTCACCATCCTGACACTTTGTTACCTTCTTCTTCTGTTGATGTCATGGGTCAGAACACTTCTATCACAGAAATTAATTTGAATATTCTCTCCACCAGTGCTTCTCTACCTCTGACAGAACGACAACAGATACCTGCCACTGTCAGCACTCCTCTCCCTAACCAAGCAGCTGAATTTGGCTCTATGATGGGAGCTATACCTAAGCGTTTGATTTCTCAGTCTATGGAACGTTTTTTACCATTACCGGTGAAGCAACATGTCCAACAAGAAACACGCTTGGTGAGTAGAGGGAGATGGAAAAGAAAATACTCAGGTGAAAGGTTCAACTTGAACAGGAGAATGAGAAAATAAGTCATAGGGACCTGGTCATTAATTTGTCGGACTATGAACTTTCAGATTCTGAATTTTCCTTGCTCAACAAAGGCTTGACTTTCATTCCTTCTGTTGGAACTAATTTATGTGATTTATTAACTGATTCGCATTTATTTGCATGTAATGTGGCCCTTAAACTTATGTTTAAGGATAGGTCACCTATGGATGTTAATGTTTTTAAAAGAAATAGTTATTTTACTCCAGTATTACCAGCTTATATAGACACATTTGTGAAAGTGTGTTAGAGGGACTTTTATAATACCTTTCACAAGGAACATAAACATGACTTTTTTAATTTGAATCATGATGAGAGAAGTGCTTTGAAGTCTATGCAAAACAATCTGCACCTTATCATTAGACCAGTTGACAAGGGAGGTGCTGTTGTTTTATTGAAATGTAGTGATTATGATATGGCCATGCGTGATATGCTGAATGATAGTACCACTTATAGGTTGACTGACATTTCACAGTATGAAGCTATAACTGAATATCAGAGATACTTTGTATGATCTTCTCATGTGTAGACAGATAGATGAGACCTTGTATCAATATTTGAGTATAGATTATCCGGTCAACTCTTATATCAAGGGTCTTCCCAAAGTGCACAAATCTTTACAGTGCCCCCCCATGAGACCTATTGTCTCTGGTGGGGGATGGGCTATGGACATTTTGTCAATTTATGTTGAAAGTATACTGGGACCTTTGGTACAAAATATCTCCACTGTCTTAAGAGACACTGTTCAGTTTTTTAATGACTTGGATACATTTGGTATCAATACTGAAGGAAATTAATATTTACTGGTAACTTTGGATGTGCAAATCTTATTTACATCTATCCCCAATGAGTATGGTATTGAAGCAGTTAGACATGTTTTGAACAATGAATATCATATAGAGAATGATCAAGTGGTATTGGTCTGTACATTACTTGACTTGATATTAACCAATAATGTTTTTTGTACACTAAGGATTTGTTTCTACAACAATGGGGTGTCGCTATGGGCACCCTGTGTGCAAATTCTTATGCCAACATGGTTGTTCATTATTGGGAAGTACAACATATGTTTAACAGCATTTATAATTCGCACATCAGGTTTTACAGACATTTTGTGGATGACGTCTTTTTGATATGGGATAGGGGGGGGTTCCCCTTTTATCGGAGTTTATCACATATTTAGAATCCATGACTGATTTCTTAAAGTTTACCATGGTAGTCTCTATGGACAGGGTAGATTTTCTAGATGTCATCATTCAGAAAGATGCCACAGGTGGTTTTCGGACTTCGCTTTTTCGAAAATCCTGTTGGAAGAACGGTCTGCTTAATTATAGCAGTATGCACCCACAACATGTTTTCCCTACGATTGTTAAGGGACAATTCAATAGGATAAAAAGGATATGTAGGAACGAGGGTGATTTGAATGCTGTGGCAGATTCACTAGAGTCCCTGTTTAGTGACAGGGGTTATGCTGCTATAACAACTAGGGCTATTAGAGATGAGGTGCTTGTAAATGACACCCTTAGTCAGTCTACCTCTGGGAATGTGAATATTGATTCCTATAAGAAAAGAAAAAGAGATAGAAATGAGAAGGTCTGTTTTATGACAAAGTATGCCAATGATAACTCACTTATGCGAAAGGTTCTTGAACGCAATTGGCATCTGTTAATGGTTGATAGGGTCACCGTTGACATCATAGGTGATACATCTGCCTTAGTATACAAAAATAATAAAAATTTGAAGCAATTGCTTTGCAGAGATAGTCATAAAAAAATAGTGGAAAGTTTGCCTTTTGGCACTTTTCCATGCATGAATTGTAAGATATGTAGTACTATTAGTAAGTCCCAGGTTTTTAAACATCCTAACCTAGACTTTGAATTTTCACCTAGGTTTCATGCTACTTGTGAAACTATAAATCTAGTATATTTAGCTAACTGTAATGAGTGCAATTGTTTCTATGTAGGTAAGACAGTGAAGCGTTTGAAGGACAGGGTTTATGGTCACCTATATGACATTAAAAATAGGAATGCACAAAACGCGTTAGCCAAACATGTCATTAAGCATAACACGCACATTTTTAGTTTTAGGGTGTTGCAACCATTAAAAATCACTACCAGGGGGGGTAATAGGAACAATATTTTAGAGAGAACTGAACTTAGATGGATTTTGAGAATGCAAGCTCATTTATATCCAGGACTCAGTGTCGCTGTCTGTATAAAACCTGAATTAGTAGCTAGGGGCAGCAGAAAAATCAAGAAGTCCTGATTGTTTTATTGGTTTTAATTGTTTTTAATTGTTATAACTTGATTGTTTAACAAGCTGCAATGATCTGCCTATTTCTGCATCTTGATGGTATATAAAGTGTCTTTTGAGCTGTGTTATTTAGGATCTGGTGATGCGTAGTCAACTACGTGAAAGCGCTTATCCTTCTGTATGCTTTTTACATTGATGTCTTTGTTCTATTAAAATTGGAAGTCTTAGTCATGGTGGTCATTTTGTTTTTGTTTTGTTGGACACTCAGGAATCATAGAATAACTCACTAAGCTAGACATCAACCCATATATCACTAGGTGGATTACAGACTGACTCACAGATAGAACACACAGTGTGAAAGTAGCTGACTCCAAGTCAGACTGACGACCAGTCACGAGTGGAGTCCCATAGGGCTCAGTCCTGGGTTCTCTCCTGTTTGGTATCTACTTCTCTGAAGTCCAGGCCAACATGAAGGGACTCTGGCTGTCAAAGTTCGCAGACGATTGCAAGTTGGGAGCTATTATTAACTCCCAAAGTGATGTTGATATCCTACAGAAAGGCCTCACTGAGACCAACGACTGGTGTTGGAACCATGGCCTTAAGCTCAATGCCAAAAAATGTGTCATCATCCCCTTTGGGAAAAACCCAGTTCCCATGAATTACCACATCGATGGTAGTCCACTGAACACAGAAGGCATTAAAAGAGATCTGGGAACACAAGTTGACAGCAACCTCTCTTTTGACCACCACATTGCCACTGTGGTCAGGAAGTCCTTCTATGTGGCACATCTCATTAATAAGGTCCAGGAAGAAAGAGGTCATTGTCTCCCTCTACTCTTCCCTCATTAGGCCAATCATCAAGTACAAAGCCCCATTTGGCATGTACCTCACTAGACACCTGCAACAACTGGAGAGGCTGCAAAAGTACCTCGCAAAGAGGATCCTAGGCCTTAAACACTTAACCTATAAGGGCAGAATAAAAAAACTCCAACTATTTTCTGTCTCATATCGCTTACTTAGAGGCGATCTCTGCTTGACTTACAAAGCCATATCTGACCCAGCTCTGTTAGAAATGCTACATCTAAAGAAATCCCAATCCCTCCACACCACATGCTCCAGAGACCTCACCCTTATTACCACAATCAACAGAACCAGCTAGAGGGACAGGTGCATAACCCAGAGATTGCCTATGCTATGGAATATACTTCCCATACATGTCAAACAGAGCACCTCACTGGCCCTCTTCAAGAGAAATCTTGATGAGTGGATGGGAAATAGAAAATTCACCCCAGGGATCACTACAGTGGCTCTGCTTGACAGAGGTTCATAGATTCATAGGTTCATAGATTAGTACTAAGCTAACTGCCCTTGCGAGCCATTTTAAGCCTAGCCAATTATCCCTTGTGAGACTCAAACCCTGCACCTTGTGTTTGTAAGACAAACAACTTAACAATTAGGCCACCCTCCCAACGTACTTTGAACTAAGGTAGGGTGGCACGATGCCAGGGTAATCCTATGGGCTAAGCTTGTAAAGGCTCCAGGGCCATTAGCCTAGTACACACCTATGAACCTATATATATATATATATATATATATATATATATATATATATATATATATATATATATATACACATTGAAATTTCATAATGCTGAAATTCAAAACATTGAAACCAAAACATCGAAATTCCAAAACACTGAAAACCCAAAACAATGAAAACTCAGAACATTGAAAGTGTGCTTCATAACATTGAAAACTACAACTCGCATGTAAATAACATCCCTCCCCCTATAACAACACCTAACTAACAAACACATTTTCTACTACGTTTCTGCAGGGGACAAGCCCCCCTGCACCCCCCCATATGGGGGGCTCTGCCACCCACACCCCCGTAAATGATATATACCAACTCCAAGATTGCACTACAGTGGAAAAAAGTAAATTTCCTAACTTTACTGTATCGAGATCAACATACACTGAGGTTAGGAAATTAACTTTTTTCCACTGTAGTGTGATCTTGGAGTTGGTGTATTTCATTTACGGAGTGTGTAGGGGGCAGTGGCCTGCAGAAATGTAGTAGAAAGTGTGTTGTTAGTTAGGTGTTGTTATAGTTAGAGGGGATCTTATTTACATCTACGGTGTAGCTTTCAATGTTATGAAGATAAGTTTCAGTGTTTTAAAGTTTCATTGTTTTGAGTTTTCTGTGTTTTGAATTTTCAGTATTATGGTCTCAGTGTTATGAGTTTCACCATTATGAGATTTCAATGTTTTGAAGTAGACCTATATATGTATATGTATATCTATATATGAATCTATTTAAATTAGTTGAACCCTACTTTTGTCAACATGCATAATGTTGAATCAAGTTGATCGACATTATGCCCATCGACATGCTACTAAGTTGTGAATTAATCTTGGCACATCCAAAACTTAAAAAAAAACAACAAAAACAAAAAAAAACAAAGAAAGCATAATTGTTATGATAATAATTATTTGCATTCTAACTCTGAGATCTCACAATCCTTACGGAAAAGGGTATATTCTCCTACCCAGGGACTGACGATCTTGCACGCTAGTCAGGCATCTGCTTAGTCAGCAAATTGTGTTGATTAAACAGATGCTGACCAAAGAATCATTTGACAAAGTTACACAGAACCATATATATATATATATATATATATATATATATATATATATATATATATATGGATCTAGGACTGTTGAACGAAGGTTCAAAAATCCCAATCCACTATCACCGAACACACTTTAATGAAAGCATTTTCACCGAAAAAGCGCTTTCGCTAAAGTGTGTTAAAAAAAACATTAAATCTAATCCACCATGTGGGGCTGCACCCCCACTTTAATATTCTCCTGGCACAACAGGCATACAGTATGCTCACCCATTAAAGTAGTCCTAGACCCATATATATATATATATATATATATATATGTATGTATACATATATGTGTGTGTGTGTGTGTGTGTGTGTGTGTGTGTGTGTATGTGTGTGGGTATGTAAGGTGGCATACTGGCTATTTAAATGTGTATTGCTGAAGTCCTATTTGAGTGTTTTGAGTAGATAGCAGTTGCTACCAATATATTCTAGTGATAGTCAATGACACAACTAAGTTTCCTGAAGCAGTACCTCCTACAAAAAGCCAGTGCTAAATGAACAGTCAAAGAGATGTGTTACTTTTCTACAGTGTAGGGTTTCCCAAAGAAATACTCATGGGCTATGAAAGCTCATTTACATTCTGGGTAATGTACCAGTTTTTACAATGATTTAAAGTAAAAGAGTTAAGAACGTCAGTGTACCATCCTGACACTGATGGGTTAATGGAGCACTTTAATAAAACTCTGAAGTCTGTGCTAAATGCCATAGATCAGGATAAAAATAAATGAAATTAGTATCTCCTCTTCCTTTTTTTGCTGTAAGTGAAGTGTCTCAGTCTTTTAAAGGATTTACTGTATTCATATTACTATATATGAGATATCCGTGAGATTTGCAAGAAGTAGCAAAGCAGACTTGGGAGGAGAAAAAAGCTCAATATATAGGTGTGATAGCACACTTCACAAACTTGTTATAGAAATTAAAAACTATTATGCCAGTAGTTAAGGAGTACATGCATAAGTGCAGGTGACCCAGCAAAGGGTGTGTAATAAGTATGCCATAAACAGGGAGTTTAAAACAGAGGACAAAGTGCTAGGCCCTCTGCTGAAAATGAGCTTCTAGCAAGATGGCAGACACTTTGAGATAGCAGAAAAATGAACAAAGTGGACTACAAAATAAGACAAACTGGAAAGAGAAGATCAAAGCAGATATACATGTTAAAACTTTGGATGGAGGTTGAAGTTTCTGTACTCAGTCTGTAAGCCGACATGGATACCAATAGCATCCATACCAAGGGATTTTTCTCCTGATGTTCAAATAGACCAAACATTGTGTAAAGTGCAGAAACAAGAATTGAAACAGTTTTACTGAGAATGAGAGTCTTTTTCTGAGATACCAGATAGGACAGCTGGAATGTGTCATTATACTGAAACAGTGACAGGGGTAACAGTAGAATTAAAATGATAATGGAAACCAGAATCCTCCCAAAAAAGTAAGAAGCGAAGAAGATGAAAAAGTACTTAAACCAGGAATTACTGAGGAGTGCCAAGTTGAAATGTGTTACAGTTAAGTTATGTTGGGCCCATAGCCAGATGGCTCCATAAGGTTTTTGGGATTATTTCTAAAAACTCAGTCAGCTATCCAGATTTGGCACTTATCCAATGCCAAGAACAGATGAGCTCACAGAAAGGCTAGGAAAGGCAAAATTGTTGACCATTAGAGATATAATCAAGGAATACTGCTAGATTCTCACTCAAGCCTAAATGAAGACAGCATTCTCTACCCACGAATGTCTCTTTCATTATGTTATGTCATGTTACCCTTTGGATTTCACAGAGCTCCTGCCACTGTTCAGTGGCTCCTGGATAATGCAGTAAAACCACACACTAGATATTCAGCGCATCCCTTTATAACTTATCATGCAAGCAGTTATGGACACTATAACACAAACATGGCTTATGGTGCCAAAAGTAAGCTTTGTTTAACAAAAGACAGCTTTTTAGGACATTTCATTGGGAGAGGGGTAATTTGACCTCAAACAATCATAACAGAAGTTGTAAAGAAGTGATTTATAGGTTCATAGGTTCATAGATTAGTACTAAGCTAATTGCTCTTGCAAGCCATTTTAAGCTTAGCCAATTATCCCTTGTGAGATTCAAACCCTGCACCTTGCGTTTGTAAGGCAAACACCTTAACCATTAGGCCACCCTCCCAACCCCAGTGCCAATACTTAGTACAAAATGACAAATGCATTGTTAGGGCTAGCAAGTGACTATAGAAAGTTCATACCTAACTCTGCTATGATAATCTGTACTTTAACAGGCCTTATGAAAGGTAAGGCACATATTCAGAAATGTTGGACCATAGCAGCAGACAGCAGCACAATCATGGCAACCCCTCCCTTGGGGGTTGCAAGGGTGCTTTCCACCTGCAAAAATACTTTTCATTTTTTTGATATTCGATCATTTTATGGTTTGATGTAAAATGATCGCTTTATCTGTTTTCACTCTTTTGAGGATTCGCAGTTTTCTGATACACAGATATATAATTATATAGGGATAGTAGTAAAGGTCAAAGACATCTAATGTCAATATGTTGAAAATGCTGATGTCGACAAGCTATATGCATGTGCTGAGAAATAGTCTTGGCACATGCAAACTTTAACTTCTGGACTTGATTGCCCTCCCCCCACAGGACCCATGATAGCTCTTATTCCTGTATTTACACTGGTAACGAAAGACAGTATTCAAGATTTTTAGATATTGTGGGTTTCAGTGTTTTGGTCTTTGATATTAAGGTAATGCAACTGTAATGTTCAAGCTTGTGGGTTTTAAGATTGTGGCAGTAAACTATATATATATATATATATATAAAATATATATACACATATATATATATATATATATATATATATATATATATATATATATATATATATACATATATATCTTTCACCAAAAAAACGCTTTTGTTAAAGTTTGTTACAAAAAAAAAAAAAACAATAAATCTACTTTTATGCAGGGGGGCAAGCCCACCACCCCCCACTTTAATATTCTCACTCCAAGGATGCACTACAGTGGGGAAAAGGGACAGCACTTTTGGTTAAGTATGTTCATTGATTTCTGCTTCAGCAAAACGTGCCGTTGGGGAGCAGTAAGAATCCCATATAGATATATATATATATATATATATATATATATATATATATATATATATCTATATATATACAGACACACCACATAGAAAGACCCAAGCAAGCCAGAGTCTCCGCTGTGTAATACCTTGTGTTATATGCAGATGACTCCCTTAAGGGCATACAAGAGTTCCAGCTAAATGGCTTCTGAATGCTGTTTTTTTTTCTCTTTTCTGAGTCTTTAATAAGGCATTCAGTGAACAAACTATTCACTTATTATACACTGATGAGCTCACAAGGAAGGGAAAACATGCCATTTCTGCATCTAGTTTAGCTTTATTTGCAGTAACGAAAAGAAAACATATCACTGAGCTTTTAAAATGCAGAATAAGTAATAGATCAAAACCAATAGTAGTAGAAATCAAACATATGAACACCAGTGTCCTATTTCAATAGTGTTATGAATTTAGGGAACTGTTTTGTTAAACAACTATACCCATGACATAACTTCATGTCTTCTCTGTTCCCTGACATAAGTAACAGGGAAATTATGAATAAATATGGTTCCTTCTTTCTGAATGGGGAAGTTATAAATTATTTTGGCACCTTCTTTCTGAACTATATAAAACAAATTATAACAAATCCAAACATTTCTTCCTAACTGATCCCATGTTATATATAATGCAGAGTGTCCTCAATCTGTGCTGTTATGACTCATCATATGTAAACTTCTTTTTAAATTAAAAATTTGGATCAAGGGCTTATTAGGCAAACCCCCTCCACAGTTACAAATATTCTATCTGTGGCTGTATAACTATTAGCAACATTGATTCTTCAGTCTTTCCAGGACAGTCCTGTTCCCTTTATTTAGTATAGAGCAATCACTGGGCAATTTGTGTAAAAGGCACTGCATTACTGACACTGAGCAATGGCCCCTTTATAAAAAATGATGAAAATGTTTTCTCTCACAAGGTTTTCAACACCTAAATAATTGTATGCTAATTTGTAAGATGCATCATGGCTAGTACATGGAATAGACATATCTGGGGATCCAATAAACTTTGTGTAGGGTTAGCATGAAGCCTACATGGAGTTTACATGTTAGCGCAATGAGCAGGAGTGCTAATTCCATATGCATGCGGCACATCATGCTTACACGAATGCAAGCAAGGTTTTGTGGTCAGCAGCAGTGTTTCCAGCCAGGAAATCATGTAAAGCAACACAAACACCTGCAGGCATGCAGACATGTTTACCTATGGGCAAACAGCCGCAGTGACTACCATGCCTTAATATAAGGCAATGTATAAAGTTCTTATACATTGTAGGAAAGTGTAGTCAGTGCATCGTACTGTGCAAACCAATTTTAGGCATACAGAATAAATGTTTTGGTGGTGATCAGCAAGGATACATAGACTGCATTGCAAAAAGTTTATTCTGGGTAAGTGTGCATTGAAAAGGGCCACAGACATGAATTGTAGGAATGAACACATGGGAAGAGGAGAAGTAAAACATGGTAATGTAGAGTAGATGAGGCCATGTCAAAGACAAACAGTTGTGGCATGAACCATAATCACATATCCACATAAAACCATAAGCACTGCTGTTTACACCTCCTGTGTGGGTATAGTTATATCCTCACACAGTTATTGTATATTATGTGACTTGTACACAAAGTCACATATCACTGGATAAGATTTGTTGTGATATAAGCATTCTGACATAATCACTGGAGAGGACAGTTATCAAGGACAGTATATACACTAGGGGGTATATGCATATTGTGAAGATGTGCAAAATGATTTGCTTGAATATGACTGTAATGTCAACACAAGTCTCAACCGGGTGGCACACATAGCAGCAGGCTCATGGAGAACAGTAGACAAAAGCAAGCACAATTATGGACAATATTATTATAATAACACCACTCATCTGTGTCAGTGATGTTAAATATGTGATTGTGGATTAGCATACATGTTCTGCATGAACACAGTTGTACAACCATAACGATTTGTCAGTAATCTATAAGGGTAGTCAAGCACACCCTTCTGAAAACATAACAACTTTTGGAGGCATTAATAGGGACCCTTGTACACCTATAGTTTAAATTAAAATCAATTCTGGCTAGTTGACAGGTTTGCATGACATATATATGCCACAATCCACACTTGCATGAATGTAACCATGCCAACAATGTTGTCAATGAGCTCTGCATTTACTGGGTGCATCCCACGAACACATATCACACATGCATCTTGTAGAATACTTTCTTGGGAGTTCTGCACTGTCAACTCCTAATGTTTATTCAGCAAAAAGAATACCTAGGTATAGCTGATAAGATGTGTAGGAGCTCACTGTGGCAAAAGTGATACACTTGAGTAAATCATCACTGGAAGATGTGTTGGGAGGTATATGCAAAATGGTGCATTGTATTAAATTATTGGTGTGATGTGGGCTGAGAACAATGGGACTATAATGCTCTTTGATGTGGATGTTCTGCACATACTCAGGAGTTTTGTAGCATACATAGGATTAGTCACCAGTGTGGAAAATGCTGGTGGATGTTCTTCATACCATCTACCTGAGTACAAAGGTCACATACCACTTGGTCTGCTCATAGGGGTGTGCTGTCTATATTGTAATTAGCTTGTGTATTTGCTGTCATAATGGAACTAATCCCCCTTGATTTTTGTTCTTCTACTGTGTCTCCATGGCTCTGACAAAAATATTTTATGTGTGCTAATACTATCTGCATTATACCAATACAAATCTTGGATTCAGTGATTGTCCACAATTTGCAGTTCTCCAAAAAGCTGGTTAGACAAAGGATGTGTAAGTTAGCCTTGACTTCTGAGACTTAAATAATGAACTGAAAAGGGCCTAGTGCAGAATCCTGAGGTACAGACCTGGTCACTGGACCCTAGAAAGAGGTGGCTTCACACACTTTGACATTATGTGTCATGTATGTGATCCATTTGTCTACCCACTTGGTGATGCAGGTGTTTATGCCCACTTGAGACAGTTTCTGTGTAATACCTGAGTGTGGATTTCTGTCACATGCCTTTGTCAGATTAGTTACACAGGATGAGAGTGCTTTCCTCATGCATGCCCATGTTGATCTTCTTGAAGACATCAAACAGATGCAACAGACATGATGTAGCCTTAACAAACCAAACATGGTACAGAGTCAGGAAATTATCTGTGTTCTTTTTTTTGTCCGTGATAACTCATTGGTCTGCTTCACAGATGAGGAAAGTCAAGAGTATGGGTCTATGACTCCATGATTGCAAATTAGGAGCTGTCATTGAATCTCACACTGACATAAATATTCTCCAGAAGGGGCTGACACAGACAAACAATTGGTGTCAGAGCCATGGACTAAAACTAAATGCCAGGAAATGCGTAATAGTATCCTTTGGGAAGTCATCCACCCCTGGTAACTATCATATTGACAATACACCCCTTAGAGTTGACCCAGTAGTCAGGGACTTAGAGACACACATATATAGTAATCTAGCCTTTGACCATCATGTGTCTACAGCAGTGAGGAAACCATTCTATGTTGTGCAACTTATAAACAAAGGTATGGCATCCAAGTCCAAAGAAGTCATTGTTCCACTGTATTCGGCATTCATCAGACCTATCATTGAATACAGTGCCCCCCTTGGTATGCACCTAACCAGGCATATACTACAACTGAAATGTCCCCAGAGATTCCACTCTAAAAGAATACAAGGCATAAGTAAAATGTTCTATGTAGACTACCTCAAGGCCCTATCCCTGTATTCTGTCTCCTACAGGCTTTTGAGGGGAGCTCTATGTCTGCCATACAGGACATTGTCATACTCCACACTGATGGACCTCCTGCAAATCAACAAAGCAGACAGCACCAGAATTACCCATTCTACAGACTTAAACCTTGCCTGTGATATAAGTAGGACCTGCTGGAGAGACAGGTATGTATCCCAGAGACTACCCCCATCTATGGTACAGGCTCCCCATCCATGTGAAGCAGAGTTCTTCCCTAACCCAATTCAAGTGCAACTTGGACAATTGGATGGGGAACAGGAAATTCATCCCTGGTTTCGTGCATATGTCTCTAATGGACACAGGCAGTCTGTAAATGGTTCATCTCCCATGCCCCTGCTTGTAAATGTTTCATCTCCCAAGCCTCTGCTTACACTTATCAAGGGTATCAGAACTTGTCAGAGATTTGGGATGCATGGCTAGGCTTAAAAAGCCCCCTGTGATTATTAGCCTAGTAAACACCTATGCACCTATGAGACCATAGGCTGTCTGGAAGCTGTGTTGAAGTAGGGATCAAACTGTGTCTGCTAGGTCAAGTTTTAAGTCACACTACAGGCAACCTGGGATGTTGCAAGGACCCATTGATTCTGTGTTAATAGTCATAGAGAGTGCAGTGATGAGCTGCTCCCCTGAGGAGAAAAACTGAATAATGTTTGCATGTATACTTTAGCTGATGGCCATTGGTGACGGGGTGAAGTGTGAGACAAACTAGTCAGCTAGCAAATTGTTTATTTTCTCTGGTTGAGTATGGCTGATGCCATACACAAACTGCTCTGTGCTTATTGTGTATCCCCCCTAACATGTCACATTTATTGAAATATATGAATTGTAAAAACATCTCCAAATACAGCCTTGGTCATGCATCACATGCCACACACTGGTACTGTTTACACAGTCATACAACTGTACCAATGTCATGTAATTACATCAATTGCACAACATATGCCTATATGTGTTTCATGGGAAAGCTGTGCTTGAGCTGTCTGATTCCATTTAGAACACATTACAATACAAATCAGTTGTTTGTGGCTCATGCAGAACACTTCCTGACACAAGTGCTACTAGTCACACAATAGTGCTGCTGAACACATCAATAATCCTTGGGAATAGTAGCACAACTGCACACACAAAGCATTCCACAAGGTTGCAACTGAATCAAAGCATGTGATATTTCTGTTTATATCACAGTATTTTGACATGTGGATGAAACAAGATGTTATATGCCCATGTAATCAGTATAGATTTATACTATCTGCCACAGAGCATTATGTGATGGCAGGTAGATACCTGCACACATATGCCATACTGCAAGTGCCTTTGTGATGGTGGAATGAGAACTGTGTAGAATGTTGATCTGCTCCCCTACAGCAACACTTGTCTTAATAAGCCAACAATATACATAAAAGTTTATCATGCCCTGTCAACAGTTCTCAGGAGACATTACTATAGCTGTTATAGAAGGAGCATGTAATGAAATGGCCATCAATACATTAGCTCAGATAACAGAATGTAAGACCCTCTTGGCATACTGTACAGCCACACCTCAATATAGCACATGTCATTGACAACAACACTGACATATCAAATATTCACAGGGTCATAACACATTATTAAGCTAACGGCAAACATCAAATAAACTCCTAGATATTGTTAAACCATTTAAAAAACTCCCTATAACTATATTATGTAAAATAATAAATTACTGTGCACATTTGTTGGATTGCATTATATCCTGCCACTGTCCATATGGGGCATGTTCACCACACCATAATAGAATTAGAAATCACGCATGCAGTGGTCTGGAGATGGCATGTAAAGCCTTATGAAAGGACTCTGCTTCATGATGTGTGCATGCAGATTTGACATGAGAACACCCTCCACTCCTCTGCAGGAATGTGGCCAGAAGAAAAAAGAGGATGGTGGATGCATGGGGATATGTTAAAGGTTCTCCTAAGTGGTAGTGAAATAAAGAGTTCATAGGTTCATAGGTTCATAGATGTGTACAAGGCTAATTTCTCTGGCGCCTTTACAAGCCTAGCCCATAGGATTACCCTGGCATCGTACCACCCGACCTTAGTTCCCAGTGCCTTTGTCAAGTAAAGCCACTGGAGTGATCCCTGGGGTGAATTTTCTATTTCCCATCCACTCATCAAGATTTCTCTTGAAGAGGTCCAGTGAGGGGCTCTGTTTGACATGTATAGGAAGTCTATTCCATAGCATGGGCAGTCTCTGGGTTATGAACCTGTCCCTCCAGCATGTTTTGTTGATTGTGGTAATGAGGTTGAGGTCTCTGGAGCATGTGGTGCAGAGGGATTGGGATTTCTTTAGATGTAGCATTTCTAACAGAGCTGGGTCAGACATGGCTTTGCAAGCAGAGATCACCTCTAAGTAGGCGATATGAGACAGAGGATAGTTGGAGTTTTTTAAGTCTGTCCATATAGGACAAATATTTAAGGCCTAGGATCCTTTTTGTGAGGTACTTTTGCTGCCTCTCCAGTTGTTGCAGGTGTTTAGTGAGGTACATGCCAAATGGGGCATTGTACTCAATGATTGGCCTAATGAGGGAAGAGTAGCTGGAGACAATGACCTCTTTCTTCTTGGATGTAAAACCCTTAGTAATGAGATGTGCCACATAGAAGGACTTTCTGACCACAGTGGCAATGTGGTGGTCAAAAGAGAGATTGCAGTCAACCTGTGTTCCCAGATCTCTTATAACGTCTTCTGTGTTCAGCAGACTACCATCAATGTGGTCATTTATGGGAAATGAGTTTTTCTGAAAGGGGATGAAGACAAATTTTTTGGCATTGAACTTAAGGCCATGGTTCTGACACCAGTCATTGGTCTCAGTGAGGCCTTTCTGTAGGATGTCAACATCACTTGGGGAGTTAATAATAACTCCCAACTTGCAGTCATCTGCAAACTTTGTCAGCCAGAGTCCCTTCATGTTGGTCTGGACTTCAGAGAAGTAGATATCAAACAAGAGAGGACTCAGGACTGAGCCCTGTGGGACTCCACTCCTGAATGGTCATCAGTCTGACTTGGAGTCAGCTACTTTCACACTGTGGGCTCTACCTGTGAGCCAGTTTGCAGCCCACCTGGTGATATAGGGGTTGATGCCTAGCTTAGTGAGTTTTTGTATTATTCCTGAGTGGGGAATAGTATCAAAGGCCTTGGCCAGATCAAAGCAGGCTGTATGAACCACCTTGCCTTCATGCACAGCTCTGGTGACTGACTCAAAGACATTGACCAAGTTGAGCAGGCATGATCTACCCTTCACAAAACTAAACCGTATGGGATCCAGAGTTTGGAGATTCCCTATATCCTTGTTTATTAGGTCCATGATGATGCATTCCATAGCTTTGCATATCAAACTTGTCAGGCTAATGGGGTGATAGTTCCCGGAGTTCTGTAGTCACACCTCCTTTGTGAAGAGGGATGAGTGTGACAGTGCACCATTCAGTAGGGTCAAAGCCTGAGGTGGAGGTGTGACTGAACAGGGCACACAGGTGAGGTGCCTGTTCACTTTGTAACTCATGTAGAACACAGCCAGGGATAATGCCAAGTCCCATAGAAGCTGTATTCTTGGCCTTGGACACTGCTGTTTTAACCTGTGTAGCAGTAATACTGGGTGCCTGGCAATCTATTGGTATTGTGACTGGTCCTTTGGGGGGAAAAGGGGTAAGGTTGGCACTGAATCTGTCGGCCAGTATATTGCCAATATCTGTTGGCTCGGTATATGAGGTACTATTGTGCAGTAGCTCAGAGCAAATCTGGGTATTGCCATGGAGATTTTTTACATAACTATAGAAGGCCTTGTGGTTGTCTTTACTATCTGCTGAAATTCTATTTTCATAGCTAGCTTTAGAGAATTTGATGAGGGATCTCAACTTTTTGTTTAGGCTGATAAGGGAGTTTTTCCAGTCTTGGGACTTCACCTTATTCCGCATCAGTTTCCTCCTTCTGCTGTAGAGTTTGTTTATGGCAAGGGACCACCAGATTGGCTTCCTTTTTTTGGAGGAGAGCATCTTGGTACTATTGGGTATAGTGAGATCCATGCATTTGTCTATATGTTTGTACAGTGCATTGGGGTATGATTCGGCAGTCATGCAACTATTCTCCATTTGCATGGGTGCCGTGAAGTTAGCCACCTCTGTTTTTAGGAGCCCAAAGTTAGCTTTAGAGAAGTTTTTCACTGTGGTTAGCTTTGAGGAGGGGGTTGGGGGGATGTGGATTTCCAAGGTGATTATTTTGTGGTCAGATCTAACTAGGGAGGAGTTGACATTGGTGTAGAGTAATGGTCACCCATGTTAGTAATGACCAGGTCAAGGATGTTGCTACCTCTAGTGGGGGTAAGAACGAGCTGGTCCAGGGCATTGAAATTAATGAATTCCAGGAAACGTTTGGCAAATGCATTGGTACATGAGTAGTTTTCCCAGTTAATGGAGGGATAGTTCAAGTCACCCCATATGAGAGTGTTAGGCTGGACTATAATATTTTCCAGGGTGCTTAGGAACATGGAGTGTGAGTCTTGGGACATGGTTGGAGATCTATAGCAGGCTACGACCTGAATCACTGTCTTACCCAATGTTAGCTGCACCTGAAGTATCTCAGATGCATTATGTTGGGCTGCTAGTCTGGAGGTGTGTGCATCCTTTATGAATATGGAAGCACCACCACCTTTGGAGCTTCAGCCCAAGTTCTGGAGCCAAAAGGTGTGGAATGAGTTATAGCCTGGTAGCGCAGGGCTGCTTTCTGCTGCCTTGAACCAGGTCTCTGTTATGGCACTAATGTCGATGTTCTCCATTTTAAGGAGTGCTTCGAGTGAGTGCATTTTGAGATTTAGACTTCTAGCATTTAGCAGCATGACACTCAGACTGCATTTGTGTGTAGCTGTTATAGTGGTAATTTGGTCTTTGGAACAGTACCTAAAAAATGCACTATAGGGGTTGCAAGAGCTTTAGGCAATATCAGGAAGCCTAAGGGTGACAGATACAGGCCATCTCTGGCAAAGCATCGAGGTAGTCAGTCATGTCATCCCAGGCAGACAGATACTGGATCCCCTTAGAATGACACCAGAAACTTAGCCAATTGTTGAAATCAATCATTTTATGCTTGTACTGTGGTATCATTCTAGGTGATGGTAAGATGCTGCTCAGGGCTAGGGTCAAACCCACCTGGTCTACATAATCTGAGAGCTCCTCCATGTCTCTTTTCATGTAGTCCAGGGAGGTACGTCTCATGTCATTCACACCCACATGTACAATGACAGAGTCATATTTGTATCCATTGTTGAGGTATCTGAGTGCATGCATTATGTGGCAGATCCTGGCACATGAAAGGCAGCTGACTGTTACTTTCTCCTTATTCAACCTAAGGAGTGGGACATCAGTGTGGCTCACGTTTGAGTCACCTATGACCAGTGTGTTGGGCATGCTGTTTTGCCTTAGGGGCTTTGGTTGACTGGCACACTGTTTAGGAGAGTTGTGTGTCTCATGATTAGTGTTGTGTTGTGGTGGCTGAGTGCATTTTTGCCTTGGAGGTCTCTGCTGTTTGGGTAGATTTGTATTGACAGCCTTTGTGAAGGTGGGTGTGTGGTTTGTGTTTTTATGTGAAGGCAGTGCTGGTGTGTGTTTTGAAGTCTATGTGTTCCATGTGGTGTGGTGCAAGTGTTGACCTTCTCCTCTTGACCAGCTATTCTGGTCTTGGGTGGCTTCCATTTTGCATATATAAGTGCATCTCTCACAAGTCTGAGTGTTGAGAGGTAAGAGGAGAGGGTTGTCAGTGTACATGAGGCAGTTGCTAAATTGCCTCAGGATGCCCACTTTCATCAGGTTAATAAAAGAATGCCCAGGGAACTGACCTTTAGACATGCCTGAAGGGGTGGGCATTAATAATAGGTACTGAAGCTGTTTCCTTGTAGAATGTTTAGTGCTGGTAGCACTTTTATGTGCTACAATAATTGGTACAAGAAGTCTGGTAAAATGCTAGACTAATAAGCTAGTAAAAGGGCAGTAGAGGAGAGAACTAGCAGATCAAAGGGAAACATTGAAGAGCAGACTTTGGTACCACTCAGAAGCTTACAAACAGTCCTGGATACAGCAAATCTGTATCTGGACTAGACTAGTTAAAGGAAAGGTGGGAAACAAGCGCAAACGTGGGCTTTTAAACCAGAAGTTGAAAGAGATGGAAAAACTGCCCAACAGCCAATAAACTACAATTTCTGGGCTAGAAACCACTCCTCTTATGGTAGATAGGCTACCTAGTGCTTACCACTCCCACTGATAAGCTAGAAGGCTTCCCTCCAACACAGAAACGCTTGGGGGGCTCAGAAGCTTGCATACAGTCCTGGACACAACAAATCTGTATCTGGACTAGACTAGTTACAGGAAAGGTAGGAAACAAGCTTAGAATTGTTTTTACAGAAAAGCAGCTAAAACAGCACCAAAAAAATCAAGTGCAGTACAAACTAGGACACTTGAGTATGTAGCAGTATTAAAGCAAATACAGTTTAAATAAATGCAGTTTATTCAAAATGTATTCTGAACTGAATTCAATTATTGTTTTATTCAACTCTGAACAGTTAAAAAGTGCCAAAAAAGCACACTCAGTCAGAACACAGGGAGATTCTAGCAAAGTTTTTTTTTTTTTTTTTTTTTTTTTTTTTAGTAAAGTGGAAAGGGAGAAAGGAGGAGCAGAAGATAATTCAGGCTTAAGAAGCTAAGTGGGTTGTCCTTGGCCTTCTCAAATGTTCTCTCTGTAATAGGTACTAGACTGGGGTGAGTGTTCCAGATGAAATTTACAATAGGGGTGGGCAACTGCAAAGTCACCAAGTATAAGAACAAGATACCAACAGGGGGGGGGGAGGGAAACAATACAGAAAATGTATAAACAATAAGCAAATGTATAAATACAGCACAGTGAAACTAGCTTCTGAGCTACCCTGAGAAAAAACACAGTTGAGGCAACAAAGGACAGAAACAATACAGAAAATGTATAAATAATAAGCAAATGTATAAATACAGCACAGTGCAAATTAAGTTGCAAAACGTGTACTCATCAGTTTGGAATAGATTTCAACTCTGCACAAAGCCAGGAGATCTATCAGCTTTGCACCAGTTCAGATAAATGCAGTCTGTACTGGAATTACAACACAAGACATACACCTCAGGCAATGACTAACAGCTAGGATGTGAGCTGGCTCAACAACTCCCCACCTGAAACTAGCTTCAGAGCTTCCCTGAGAAAAACACACAGTGGAGACAACAAAGGACAGACACAATACAGCAAATGTATAAATAATAAGCAAATGTATAAATACAGTACAGTGCAAATTAAGTTGCATATAGTGTACTTAGTTTGGAATAGATTCCAACTCTGCACACATCCAGGAGATCTATCAGCTTTGCACCAATTCACAGAAATGCAGTCTGTACTGGAATTACAACACAGGGCATACACCTCAGGCAATGACTAACAGCTAGCATGTGGGTTGGCTCAACAACCCCCACCTGAAACTAGCTGCTGAGCTACCCTGAGAAAAAACACAGTGGAGACAAGAAAGCACAGAAACAATACAGCAATGAGTTATTAAAAAATCATATAATAGCCCTGATGTACCAGCAACCACACACAGAGCAGAACACTGGGTCTGATTTGAACATTACACCTGTGTATGTATAGAAGATGAATATCATGCAATGTAATACTAGCACCACCACACATGTCTGACATTAACACTGTCACGTTGCACTTTATGAAGTATGATAGCATCTTTGTATGCTGAGAACGTGTTGGGAGGAGTGTAAGACATGGATGTTGAGTCACATCTCTGTGTAAAATTGTCTCAAAAGTCATAATTGAATGTATATACACTGAAGTTGGCTGCTGTTACATTAGAACCTCTCTCTCTCTCTCTCTCTCTATATATATATATATATATTGATATATATATATATATATATATATATATATATATATAGTTCTACTTCAAAACGTCTACAACTCACAACATCTAATTTCAAAACAGCGAGACCATAACATCGAAAATTCAAAACATCTAAAACTCATAACATTGAAAACTCAAAACACTGAAACTTTGCATCACAACATCGAAAACTACAAAGCAAATGTAATTAACATCTCCTACACCTAAAACAACACCAAATGAACAAACAAGTTTCTACAAAGGGGCAAGCCCCCTGCCCCCCACACTCCCCTAAATGAAATATACCAACTCTGAGATTGCACTACAGTGTGAAAAAGTCAATTTCCTAACCCCACTGTATCACAATCACCATAAAGAATGTACACATAATGTCTGAATCACTTACCTGTATGGCCTAAAAACACATACAGAGTGGCAAAATAAACACTAAAGATTAACAGAATAAACTATAACATTTACATGTTTGATGATACACTACTCAATCTTATACATTTTCAATGTTATGAAATTTGATGTTATGAGTTTTAGATGTTTTGAATTTTTGATGTTATGGTCTTGCTGCTTTGAAATTAGATGTTATGAGTTTTCAATGTTTTGAATATGCATATATATATGTAAAGAAGCTTGACAACACAGTACTTATTGTTAGTGCCACAGCACAAGCTTGTCTTAATTCCTTTCAGACTACATGTTATATAGGATGACATCATCAGTGTATGTTACAAAAAGATTTTCTGATGAGTGGCTGACATAGCTATGGACTAACATATCATTCTAACATTGTCACCATGTCACCATCCTTTTTGTTGAATGCGCATGCACACCAGTTGACTGCAGTGAGAGTAAAACCCCTATCTGCAGAGTGCAGTACTTAATGCAGGTACAGCAGCACAAGTCTAGATTTTGTAGTGTCAGACAACACTTTATAATCATCAGCAGTATCTAGTGAGAAGAAGATGGTAATAGGAGTGTCCCGCATGCTGTTCTAAAATGGTCTCTTGAATGTGAACCAGCTGAACAGAAACACACACCCACACCAGTTGACCACAGTGAGAGTACAACCCCTACCTAACTATCAACAGAGCACAGTAGTAAAACCGGTACCACAGCACAAATCTGGCTTTTATAGTGTCAGACAACACTTTTAGCTGAGGACATCAGCAGTGTCTGATGAGACTAAGATGGTAGAAGTAGTGCCTGACATGCTGTCCTAAAATGGTCTTTTGTATGTGAGCTAAGTGAACACAAACACACACCAGTTGACCACAGTAAGATTAGAACCCCTACCTAGCTATCTATAGAACACAATACTTAATGCAAGGTCCACAACGCAAGTCTGGCTTTTATAGTGTCAGACAACACTTTATAGTTGATGACATCAGCAGTGTCTGGTGAGAAGAAGATGGTATACAAGCTAGAAAACTCAGTCCTTTACACAAGCAGCAAAGTACGGTCCTTTACACAAGCAGCAAAGTACAAGTCTGTCTTTTACAATACTGCTCAACAGTGTATAGTGGATGACATCATCACTGAGTGTTTGAGAGAAGATGTTGGAAGACCTGTATGACATGGATGAGTAGGCATATATGACTGTCAAAACATTCACAGTCCATGGGACTGTATTGCTTACAGTAGGATACACTCTTCGGACTGCACACACAAACCAGTTAACTGCAGTGAGATTAGAACCCTTACTTAAGGTAAGTACACTAGAGAGAGAACTCAGTATTTAACAGAAGTGCCACAGCACAAGTCTGACTTTAAAAATGCTACTGAACAATTTATAGTGGATGACATCATCACTGGATATTTGAGAAAAGATGTTGGGAGGCCTGTATGACACAGACGTGTAAGCATGTGCAACTGCCAAAATATTTCTGTTTCGTGGTACTGTTATCATTGACAGTAGGATATGCCATTACACTTTTTGGGATACACACACACACACACACACACACACACACACACACACACACACACACACACACACACACACACACACACACACCACTCAAGTGCAGTGAGATTAGAGACCCTATCTCACTAGGTACACCAGCTAGAAAACTTGGTACTTAACACAAGTGCCACAGCACAAGTCAGACATTTGCAATGCTGTTGGACAGTTTACAGTGGATAATATCATCACTGCATGTTTCAGCAATGATTTTGGGAGGCTTGCAGGAAATGGATAGTAGCCATGTACGACTGTCAAAAATATTTGTATTCCATGACACTGTACTGCTTACAGGAAGATACACACGTATGCTTCTCTGGCTAGACACATAAATGCACACACACACACACACACACACACACACACACACACACACACACACACACACACACACACACACACACACACCACTAGGTACATTAGTTAGAGGACTCACCACTTAATGTAGGCACCATGGCACAAGTCTGATTTTGATACTGCTGCTGGACAATTTCTAGGGCATGACATCCTTGTTTGATGTTTGCAAGAAGCTGTTGTTATGCCTGCATGAACTGGCTGGGTAGCCATGTACAACTGTCAAGATATTAGTTCTGCATGGGACCGGATTGATTATCATAGGATACAGACTGATGTTCCTTTCACTATGCACACATAAACACTTACGCACGCATGCGCGCACACACACACACATACACACACACACACACACACACACACACACACACACACACACACACACACACACACACACACACACATACACAAATACACACACACACATATATATATATATATATATATATATATATATAATATATATATATATATATATATATATATAATATATATATATATATATATATATATATATATATATATAGAGAGAGAGAGAGAGAGAGAGAGAAAGACACTTATAATGTGGTTGCTGTGCTAATTTAACACAAATGTATTTATTTCTATATGCAACATGCCATATTTAATGATTGCAACACCCCCAAAGTTTTTTTTACCTTGTCATGGGCTTTATAGATGATACCATCATCATTATATGATGTGGTCAACATATCCTGCTATGAGGGTGGTGTGCAAACTGTGTATGTATTATTTCCTGTTGTGCTTCCAATGTGCAGGTATATTTTAAGAGATAGCTCATCAAACTAGATGCAAAAAGCTGTCAGGAATGTATGTAGCACAAATGAAGCAAATGCAACTGTTCAACAGTATGTTGTGTACATTACACACTTGTTGACACATACAGACACCCATATTTTTTGTGATCAGCATGGATGCAAATATGGATGTAAGTGTGTTCATATTTGTGAAGAATTGCTGTCCACATTAATACATGTATAAGACAAACTGAATGTCTATTGTCATTGTAAAGGTATACATGGTATGTCATAATGTAGTTTTGCTATTTATTTTTGTAGTGTAGTTAACATTTGGGAACTAGTACCAACACACCAAATTTCAAGTGCATGGGTACAGGTAACAGATGACTGAGTGTAAATATGTGTTCAGTTATTAAAAGTGGCTTCCCTTCATTTGTGTTTTTACATGGATTTTAATGGGATGAAGACTAAATGGGCTGTAAACATAGGTAATGCATGCTAATAAGCACTTTCCATAGCACACCACCAAGCGATAGACAATCAATGGCAAAGTGTTTGTGTATGTGAGATACACATTTAAGGATTCCTACTCAAAGTTGAGAAGTACTTATCCATACTGTCTATGGTATGCACAGCTAACAGATACTATGGCATTCATGACTAGTTCATATCGGGAATGCTGTGTCATAAATTGTATAAACTTAAAAAAGCATTTATACTGCTTTTCCCATTTATGCATGGTTAAACAATGAGCAAACATGGGTGCCTGCTTCATTGAGAAACATATGAGAGTTTCATTCATTTGCTTTCCTCCATGCAAACATGCTAAGTCAAGAGGTGTGGCAATCAGCACTTTGGATAGTACCGAGTGGAAGAAAAACACCTGCTGTCTAACTAACTCTGTGACACCAGGTGTAATAGCAGTGAACTCATTTTAAGCACTGATGATACAGGGTTCAAATACAGCTCTATCATTTTTTTACATATTTATTCATGATGTAATTAAATAATCACGTGATAATTATTGGAAATGTAAGAGGGAATGACTACAGTGAAGTACTGTATAAAAACAAACAGCACTCAAGTAATTTATGTCAACAGTACACATATGGATTTACATATTTATACAGTCATCAGGCTAAATAAATAGTTATATGACATTTTTAATATGGGTGCCTTTATTCTACTTTAACTGTGTGTTTCCTTAGCACAGAAGTTTAAGCAGCATTGTGTGGAGGTAACTGCACTATGCCATAGGACACGAAGAGCCTTTCACCATTACTTGGCATTGGTGCACAATGCCAAGCTCCTTGCAAATGGAGAGGACAAAATGTGAGGGGCTTCATTTAGGATTTATTATTTATGTGTGTAGTGAGTGATTCTATTTATTGACCAGATTAAAGGTGTGAAAATGGGGTAGATAGGAAAGTGGTGAAAGGAAGGGGAAAACAGGGGGAAGAGCAAAGGGGAGGCAATATAGGAATGTGCAGGAGGGAATTAGAAAAGAGCCAAAGCTATCCACTTCTTCAGCAGTGTAAAATGAACATGAATAGAATATTGGATGAATTTGGACTGTCACCTCAACAAAGATGTGTGAAAACAATGCAGTAATGTTGTAAAACCAGTTGGACCAAATCAAGTGTGATGAGAAGACACATGTGTGAAGTGAAGAGCTATGTATGGGACTGGTATTCTTTTTTTTTGGGGACAGGTGCCCATTTTTGTGTTTTTACCTCAGTAAGAGGAGAATGTTGTGTAAGAGACATAGGTATGTCAGAGTCAGGTAAGTGAGGTAGGTGAGGAAGCGGAGGCAGACAAACAGGACAAGCAAGAAAACAGACAGGTATGGTGAGGGTCATAAAAGGTTGGGGGACACAATGATTGGGGATAGGGAAGAGACATTGGATGCCCATGCCTGTCAAACTTGGGGATAGTGAGAATCTAGTCCTCACCCTAAGAACTGTCACCATCTCCCTCAGCTTGCTGCTGGAGTGCTTAACGTTTTCTTTTGCCCAGCATTCTGGCAAGCATCTTCCCCATCTGGCTGAGGTGTGCACCAATTGTACTTTCTATTACCTCAAAGCATCATACCTGGCATCTCCTAATTGGTGACAAAATCACCACCTCCACCAATACTCCTGGAGAGTACCACTGCACAAGCTGATGTGGAGGGCCAAGGTAGTGCAGTGGCTGCAGAGGCAGTAATAATAGGTTGGGTTCCAGATGTGTTGGGAGTTGGTGCTGCAGGTGATGGATGGGGGTGGCAGGCTGAGCTGCACTGGTTGGCCTACCTCCCTGTGCTGTAAATCATTTTGTTAGTTGTCAGAAATTTATGTCATCAGAATGTTGTGGCCACACATATAAAAATAAAAAAGAGAGATAAGGAGTGGGGTAAGAGACAAAAAAGATAATTAGTACCATCGTATGTGCCATACAATAAATTAATATGATATAAATAATAATTTTACTTTTACATTAAGTATACTTTTTAACAACTGCAAACTATGACTGAAGATTTTTCCAAGTAATCCTTACAATATGCATACATTGCACATATGTCTGATTAATTCATGCAGATTAAGTTAACAGAGCGGCATATATGCCATTTTGTTGGCATTATTATGTAATATCTTTAAAGTATTTTATGGTATATTTATTACAGGTGGGATTTGAACCCACAACATCTAAATACATGACTACAATTGACTCCTACAATTAGCTTGAGCTACAGACTGAAGTATGCATGCTTGATTTTACAGTTAAGATATACATGCTTAATTTGCTAATAAGGTATATAAGAACAATACTTTAGATAAACTAATATTCTTTTGTGCTGCATGCATACCCCTTTCTCCCTTTTTTCTTTTACAGAAACCCGGAAGATAGCAGCAAACAGGGATGCCCATGCTGAGCATTTTGAAAGACTGAGACAAGCTGGGAAAAAGAGAAGATCATTATGCATACCAGTCTTGGCTATATCCAGATTTCTATCTAATTTAAAGTATCTTTATCTGTATACATATACAACTTTGGGATGTCAGCAGTCCTAAACTCATCCAGCCACTGGCTGAATGGTTCCTGCTTGCACCTTTTCAGGTCATTATAGTGGTGCCTGTATTGTTGTCCAGTCTGTGGAATGCCAGTTGCAGACAGCCTTGGCCAGACTATTCCAAAACTCTGATTTGTATTAAGATCCGATATAGTCCCCCTGGAGAAGCTCATGGCTGTGACAATTTACAGAGTCCAATGAATATTCTGGACTCCTCTATACCCCATCTTTGAGCCCTAAATTGGGCACCTTCCCTTCTACCTCCTGTCATGTCCATACAGGTCAAACAGCAACAGTTAGAATGTCTTCCCACCAATTTGAGATATCATGTTTTACAGCTAGTGTGCAAACCCAAACAACCATGTCGATTACGTTTGCATGATGGTAAGCAGGGAACAACAGTGCCAAACAGAGAAGAAGGCAGTATAAGAAATAGGAAGGGTAATGTGACAGTTGCCATTAGTTTATGGGTTGGTTGCTGCTGTACCAGTTAGTTGCTTTAACTTTGCAGACGTGTTGGGTGTATAAATGTGGGTTTCAAATCTATGTAAAACAGGCAAAACATATTCTTCAATATAGGTGTTTTTTTCATCCTTGCCACAGAAAAAGTGCTTATCAGACATGCTCATTAATTATAATATACACATGACAGAGTGAGGGGTTAACCATGTATGTATGTGACCTAACAAGGTTCTGGTTTATAAACTTATGTGTATCTGACTACCATTGAAGTATGAATTCCATCCAAGGCCAGAAAAGACTATTTTAATTACAGAAACATAATTGTCAGTATACCCTCAGTCACACATATAATTCATATTTTAGTACCAGTGCTATACATAGTTGTTCTTATTTATAATTATGTTTACATTGTCCTTTATTTTTTATAATTGAGTAGACAAGCATTAATTAATAAAATTGGGTGTGTGCTAGATTAGAAGCCAGGCTTACCTATATTGTAAGCATTAACTTATACCAGTTTCCATAGAAAAGGTTGGGCAGCAAGTGCATTTGTTACAGTCATTAGTGTACAGAGTGTTCATTGCAACTGAGACCTTGTTTCTCAGACCTTCTCATTAGTTATACATATACATTAAAGAGGTGAGTGTTTAACCATGTATGTGTGTGTGACATGAAACTTCAGGAAATTAATGTTTACTTGCAGAACCATCATTCTACGAATACCCATAGTTACACATATAATACATACCTGATCTCCTGTGTATGCTCAATGCACCTGCTATAGATAGTTATTTCTATGTGTTTTTCTAATGTTAATTTTTGTAAAAAGTAAACTGGAACAGCAGTAATAAAACTTTGGACTTTGCTATATTAGCACCCAGGTTCACCTGTATTGTAGCCCTTATCTTATACCTGATGCCACAGGAGCAACTAGGCAGCAGCTATATATTTTCACATTCATTGCAATGTATGTTTGCTGACTGCCATGCAATGGCGCTTAGTGTGTTTGTGCAGTGACAAACCACACATGATAGAATGGATCTGTTTTGAAACTGACAAGTGTCTGCTTGGTGCCTGCAGGTGTTCTGGACCTGCAGATGCTGTGGAAGCTTGCTCAAAATTGTGCAATGCAACTTAACATGTTTGTGTGATAAAAGACAAAAGATGCAACAACATATCCTTTTTGAAAATGACAATGTCTGCTTGTTGTTTGGGCCATTATACCGTGTTTGCGTAGAGGTGAACAATGTGCAAATGAGATTAGCAGAGTCTAACATGGATTGTTATTGTATCAGTAAAATATAGATGTGGGACTTAAACCTTGATCTGCATATACTATGTGAAGTGTGATTCATTGTGTTAAACAAACATGCTACACACACACTTGATTCACAGCTGTAATTTATGATGTCTTTGTCATAGAAGCAGCTTCCATAAAATGTAAATCATTTCTCTGTTTCACAACATTTGTACTAAGCCACTCATCTCACAGATAGTAATATTAAAAAAAAGAATAAATAAAAAAAATTATAAAATGAAACAGAAACAATATTACAAATACTTTTCAGCACACCTTACAGTTTTTTTTACACAAGTCTGGATTTGAACTGTCAGACTAATGAAACTACAAAACACACTGGGGTGTCTTATCTGTCTTTGTCAAAGAAACATCTTTGCAGCAGGAATACAAATCATCGTGCATACAAGCAAGTCCCATTTCCTCCATAGCAATAAGAAGACATATACACTTGTACATACTCGCTTGCTTGTTGCTTACATATTTAGTGCAATGAGTGATCACACAAGCAGTTATGAATAATGTTTACACAAATACAACTCTATATTCTCTTTGTATGGTGTACCACTAATTATTCACAGCTGTAATCTATTAGCAGCTAACACTGAGGTAGTCCATACACTATGTTCACACCTGCTACATGAACTGAAAAGTTTGGCATTTAGCAGTTCTAATGAGTTCATACCTCATTTGCATCTTCACCATTCTCAGAGGCCTGAATTTACACTTTAAAAAGATAACCATGTAGCTAGGAACTTGAAGGTGAGGAGAGCTGTGTATGTATATAACATAGAATAAGAATGCTATTACTTTGGATTTATTTGTACAGAAGACTTCTGTTCTTGCTAAGGTACAATTGTATTTTTCAAGTGCATGCTAGATTTGTTCACGTTATAAGGAAAATATTTTATGTATATGCATTAGAAAATGAAACTTTTCTATATGTGTTTCTTATAAGTTCACTGTTAACATAGGCATTATTGTCAGGCATTTTACTTTCTCAGACAGACAACCTTATTAACTTTCATCACAAGTGTTATTGTTACAGTTGGTTATCTTACAAATGGGTAATTTCCTATATTGTCAATGAAACAGGTATGTTAGGCTTCTAACATGGCTCAAAGACACCTCTAGGGGTGAAAGGTGACTGGTAATAATATAAATTGACTTTTCTGTTGTAATTGTGTACACGTTTTGTGAGAATTTTTTTGGAAAGCATTTATAACAGTTAACTGATGTGTTAGTCCTTCGCTGGTGCAAAATGTCAGTTGCCAGTTGTTTTGGGGGTGGGGTAGCCAAGTACAACTTGTGAGTTGCCACAACAAAAGTTGTTTTCAAGACGTTTATTCTTGAAACTGTGCAGCCATCAAGTTCTTCATGTGATAAACAATATATTACTCCATTGTTATTCCTTGTTTTGGTTGTATGTGAATGTGCTATGGTACAACCACATAACCTTAAATTTTAATAACTGAACTGTATGTCTCCAGTGGTTAATGTATAAAACATATATGTGTATATAAGCAGGAATTCAATTTTATGTGATATTTATGTGATGTGTCCTTCTCTGTTTTATGTCATGTAGGAGTATGGCATACAAGTGTACCAATCCATGCAAACCCCCTTTCAGTGACTTAGAAAATGATGTAATACTCCAAGCATTGAGACACCACAGTGCCTTTCTGCTTGTAGAGAATGTGGAGATATGCCTGACAGAATACAGATTTGGAACCAGATAGTCAATGACATAAATGTAGTGGGGGGGTCACAGCAGTACTTATGATCAATTGCATCACAGGACCACTGACATGTTTCATTATCCTGGAGTAGAGCAGCTGCAGATGCCCATGAACAGCTGTCTGGGGGTAGGTGATGCCACAGAAACATCACTGACACTAAATGTAGAGTGCCTGTCTACTGTCAGAGATCCAGAGAGCTCAGTGGAAATTGCACAACAACATGTGATTGATAAAACCAAACCAGCCACAAGAACCATGGAAATACCAGGTAAACCACCAAAGGAATTGTATTACAATACTGAGTGCCTTCATCCAAAAAATAGTCAGGCTTCTTCAGAGTATGAATAACAACTGGTAATAAAAACCTTTATATAGCAAATGTAAAAAATCACATGACCCCACACATCCATCAATTAGTGAATTAAAGGTAAACACATATTTTTAGTAAATAGTCAATTCAATAAACTAACCAACATGATAAAAACTTTAAAACGTATTAAAAATTTATGTTGTAATGCTTAAACCTGGAATGGTTTGAACTTTAAAATGCTGCCAGTAGATGTTTTCTCATTAAGCCCGGGGGGGGGGGGGGTGTAAGCATTGAGTCTAAGTTGCCAAAGTAACTCATGCTTTTCTAAAAGATCTTCCCATGGCCCTCCCCTGGGATTCACTGGCAACCAATCTAATCCAAAAAATAAAAAATGGTGACCTGGATGATTCATAGCATGTTTTGCTAGGGAAGTATTCACATTTTGCTTTCTGATATCCAAAGAATGTTCATAAATATGTTCCCTTAGCCTCCTTTTTGTTTTCCCCACATAATAACAAGTACATTGTTGGCAGAGGGCTAAATAAATAACCCCTGAAGTATTCCAATTACATGAAAAAGAAACTTTAATAAGACTACCATTCACACATACTTGGTCGGCCACTAAAATAAATTTACACTGGTCACAAGCCCACACTTCTTAGTACCAGATTTTTTATGCAAGTACATGTTGTTAAAATGATTGTAGGATTCCAAAAAAATCTTTATAGTTCTACCTTCCCTATATACTACAATCGTTTTTCACCCAGTTTATCTGTCAAACCATCGAACATTGTGAATACAGACCAGTTTCTATCAAAAATATGGGGTCATGGTCATGGGTGTAGTTGTGAGAAGAGCTCATCCAGCAGACATCAGTCACATTCAGGTAGCAGCAGTGCATCTGACCATGGGCATGGATATGCCAGTGCAACTCCTGGCAGAGCCAGTTCTCACAGTCGGGGACAATGGCGATGAACTTTTACCTCTACCATGCATGGCTCACACCTGTCCTATATAGCAGGATGTAGAGCTAGCACAGAGCTTGGCTGTGTTCTTGCAGACATTCACACACAAGTTTCACCTTGAGTGCCCATACAGACACACACACACACACACACACACACACACACACACACACACACACACACACACACACACACAACATGTAATCCAAAAACTTCAAGGAAAGGGTGCCACAGACCAAGAACCAGTAAAACCACAACAGGCACCCAAAGAGGCAGGAGGTAATAATAAAACACAAGCCTGTAGGTGTAGGCGGCAGTAGGTTTAATCGTATAAACGCCACACAATACAAAGCGTTTATGCGATTAAACCTGCTGCTGCCTACACCTACAGGCTTGTGTTTTATTATTACCTCCTGCCTCTTTGGGTGCCTATTGTGGTTTTACACACACATAACAGTTACATGGATCAGTCATGAGACTTACATCTCATTCTGTTTCAGTGGCTATTTGATACTTTATCAAAATTTCTGACTGTCTTTCCTGCTTATACTCCTGACTACCTTTTGTGTCAGCCTTGGCCACCCCCCTCCCACCACGAAACAACACCCTGTGTAAATGATGACAACTGTGCCATATTCTCGATTTTCTGTCTTTTGGATTTGGGGATACATAAGTCTTTTGTCTGATGCCCAGGGTACACAACTGACTGAGTGCTTAGTAAATATTTTTTTGTGATGATCTTTTGAAAATTGTATTGTTTTCTTACAGGTTTTTGTAATGTTTGAATCTTTGATGTGTGAGGCCTATTACTTGATAGAGAACACATCTACTGACATAAGTTGGTGCTGTAAAAATCACCCACCTTCTACTTAGTTACATTAGTAATGAACAGTATGCAAGGATCTGCCATTTGTTTGTATTCTTAGCTATTTGTTTTCCTATTCTAGGTTCAACACTTACCTTGAAATTCTGGCAGTTGCAAGAGTTTTAATTTGGGGCTGACTAGTTTGATGCTAGCAGTACACAGCCATTACGTGGGGTAAGCAAAAGTTGCGAGTGTTGCCTGGCAGCAATGTTACTTTATGTATGTGCATAGGATGAAGGTTTTACCCCCTTGGCTGGTAACCGTGTGTGCTCTCCATTGCCTCTTGGCCAGGGTGAGGGCATATTGTGCATGCCTACATCTGCCTACATCCACAGTGACCGGTGGTTCCCACTTTGACTCCACACCTGTTTGTGGCTGTGGTGACCTTGCCTGTGGTGGTGGTGGGATGTGTGCCCATTCCTTTAGTGTTCCTGCTGAAACTGTTTTCTCAGAATAATGTTGTAAAGGATGGTGCAGACAATGAAAAGTTCAGCACAAGTATAGGGATTGCACTGTAGGGTTCCCCCAGATGTATCTAGGCACCGGAACCGTGATTTCAATAGCCCAAATGTACACTCTATAATATTTCTTGTTTGAACATGTACTTCATTATAACATTATTCAGTGGTGGGTGTGCATTTCTGATGGGCTTTATCAGGCATGGCTTGAGTACATAATCTGCATCCCAGTAAATGATCCTGTGTGATATTCCCCCTAGAAAACCTCTGATAGAGTTGAACGTTGTGCCAGATATGGGACTTGTGGTAAATGCCTGGGTTGCCAGCACACACATTCAGGATAATTCCCTTAGCGTTACATATGACCTGGCAGTTAATGGAGTGGAAGTCCTTTCTGTTTAGGTACACCCTGCCCTGTTCACTGGATGGTGTTTTGATTTCAATGTGCATATAGTCTATGGCACCCAAGACCTCATGGTTGTGTGCTACAGGGTAGAAATCCTGCATAGTTGTAGCTCTGTCCTCAGGTATACAGGGAAAATGTATGCAGTCACTGGCATGTTGTAGCATAGCATTCAGGAATTGATGTAGGATCCTGAATGCTGATGCCTGTGACACTCTCAGTATATACTGTGTTGGTCTCTGGAAGGTTCCTGCACTTATATTCTAAGTGCTACACATACCTTAGTTTCCACAGGTATTGGTTCTCCTCAGTTTGCCTTTGCTCTGAGTTGAGGACAACAGAGGTTGCAGAGTTCCTGTAGTGTGTCTCTATTCACCCTGTAGCACTCCATAATTTCCACCTCATGCAGACCATGAAAGGTTAAATGGGGTCTAAACACCCTTCTCCTTTGTTCACATAGACATATATAAAAACAACAGCAGCCGCTAACATTGTTTCCATGTAGAGTAGTTTCCATGACTGTATTACAATAGGTTTTGGAATTTGCAGTAAAAACCTGCACCGAGTCCACACGACTGCTTTATAGCATGTTGAATAGTTCCTCCATGTTGGATTGGTTGATTAGAATACAATTCCGCTGCTTATGCAGTAATTAGAATGTGTAGAAATGCTAAATGAATACAAAACAAAGAGCTACTGTGTGCACGTTGTGGTGTGACACACACATGGGTTTAGCACACCATGTAGGCTTTATTGAATCTACACCAAAATCTTGATTGCTTTTGTTGATTTCAGTTATATGTTCGCAATCACACTCTTCAAGCAATTACAGACAGATTTGTTTTAGATCATCTGACTAATTTTGTATTTACTAATGTTGCTGACAAGCTAAGCACAGGTTGTGACAGTTTAGATACTGTTTGGGTGAGCAATAATCTAAAGGCTGCAAATATTTTAACATGTAATAGAACTTTGAAATTCTAACCACTATAGAGTATACTTGGAAATTGCTACTGATACTGAGTCTAACATCCATGTCATATAATTGTTGAAAAAGTTTTATAGAGCTGACAAAATAAGAGTCAATAGCTTTCTAATAAATAGGAAAAAAAGTCTGAATTAGGCAATTTAGATATCCAACAGTTTGGTCCTAAAATTTTCAAGTAGGTATACATAACTCTCATCTGAGTAAGAATTCATGGTGGACAAAATCTTAACAAGTTATAAGAAAAGTAACATCATTATTGGGTTCTATCTAAAAGTATTCAGACTAGCACAAATAAAGTAAAATATTTATACGTGAAAAATTTACTAAAAAGAAACACCAGGCATTGTACATCAAATTATTAAAGACAGTCTGATCTGTATGTTACTGATAATAAAATATCCTCAATAAACATGTTAGAAATGCTACCAATAGTGTTAGAGATAACCATTTTTAAAGATTGATATGTAACTGTTACGAAGAATAAGAATTATAAGGCAGATGTGCTATCTCATGACACTTTTTAATGAAGCAATGACTGGATTGTAACAATGGACAGATGCCAAATAATTACCCAAGATAATGTAACTTAAGCTCTTAAAAAAGTAAAAAATGATGCCTCTACTGGTCTAGATGAAATAAATGGTTTCTTTCTAGGATTTGTGATCATATATCTCCTTGTATTGCATATTTGATGCAGAAAAGTTTAGCCTGCAAATTTATAACAACTATGTGGACAGATGCTACTGGGGTTCCCATTCCAAAAGCAGTTGTGAAAACTGTATACCCATTAGCTTGAGATTTGCTACTGGGAAATTTTTGAGAGAAATATTCTCAGCTTACTTACTATCAATGTGTTTTTAAATGTGGATATGCTCCAATGAGTGATATGTAAATAGGGAAACTGTAAATAGCACTGTTTTTTGAACTTTTCTGGCCTGAATGTTTTGGGAAATTTTCAGCAGATGGAAATGAGAGGACAGTTATACTGGTATCTGAAGATATTTGCAGAAGAGCTTGCACGGATTTTGGCTCAATGCCACTGGCCAGCAGCATATCAAAACATTTATAGTCATTTCTACTTTGGTCTGAAGGTATCCTTATATGGAGACCATAGTTGGGCTTTCATAAGCTGTGAAAGGGGAAAGATAGGAAAATCAAAAAAGGGGGAGAGAACAGATAGGGAAAACACTATGGGAAGGAATTAAAAGGGTTTTGCTGGAGGAGGTGGGAGAAAGATAATTAGTTTTTGTTGGAATAGACCCCATTTCTTTCACTGTATATAAGGGAAGATAGGGAAGCTGAAGGGCATATTGGGTAGGGGTGAGAATTAGAGAACAGTAAGGGTACTAACTATTAGGCTTACCTACAAAAATATGACATTGATCAAGGGCACAAACAGCAAAGCTGGCATTGCAGAAAAAGTCATCACCAGTAAGTAGATCAATATATTTCCTTTAGGCCCCCTGCCCCTGAGGTGTGTGGTGCTCCTTTATCTATCCATTGTAGAAGTTGATAAAACTTCTGGAAATTTCCAATGGATTATCAATATCATGCTACCTATCTTCAAGGAAGCAACTGCAATGGCTGGTGTTAATGCTACAATTAACTTATAAGTTACACAATTTTGAATGAAAATTTCATCAGATAAACTGAATTGTGAAGATAATAATGAAATAGCCAATAATAGCACCAGTAATAATTGACATTAAAGTGTAACTACTATTCCAGAACATTATTGCGATGTGCATTTAAAATAAAAGAAAACAGGAGTTAATAATGTTTTTCTACATGTTCCCATTTTGCATAGCATGTTGAATGCATGGTAATTACTGCAATACTCATGAAAAAGGGTTTGTAACTGTGACAGATCATAGTACTGTAACATCTCCTAATAAGATCCAAAGTCTTTAAGTAAACATAGTACATAGAAATCATATTAAATATTGCAATAGAAATGAAAATGTGATTCTTACTATAAACTCTAGCCTTATCTCCTAAACCTCTGCAACTCACTAGACAAGCTGTTCAGGTCTGCTCTTCTGCAGGTTATTGCACTCATGGCTGCAGTGTTCAACAGTATGGGGGATTCCAGACTGTGAGGAAAGCTCTTCTCCTAGATATGTCCACACACTGATTTTTTTTTTAAATGGGCTTGCCTCCATCAGTTCTAATCTCTATATGATGACTGTAAGAGGTACAGGAAGGTACCCTACAATGTGCTCTTACAGAGGATATTGTCACACCATATTCATGTCAGAGTAAAGAGGTAGATATGAAATTCCAACTAATAAGTTGTGAGCCACACCAGCTGAGGTGTGATATCATGCAGCCATGTAGCTAACACTCTATGAGTACTTTCACAAAATAGCTACACATGCACCCACTCAGTGACCAAAACACATGAAGGAGTTTTAATGTGCATTAATGAGCTTTCTGAAGCTCATTCATAGCAGTATGAACTTAACCTGCGATTATGAATGCATTTGCACAGATGTTTAGCAATATGATTGACAGAGCTGACTGACAAAAAGCCCCATTTGTACAAGAACTTCACAACCTGTGCAAAATGTTTTGAAACTCTTTGAGTGTTACCATACTGAATGCCACTGGTCACTGGATTTGAGCAAAGGTTGATGGAAAGCTAGGGATAAAGCATATAGTTTATAATAGGTACAGTTAGCATCAGAGAAGATGTATCATGTTTGCATTTTATTTTAACATGACTTCTCCAAGATTAGCTTCTGAATTGTTGGTTGTTGTTTGTTCTTCTTTCGGCTTTTCCCAGTTAGGGGTCGCCACAGCGAAACTCCGGTCCGCTAATGATTGGCAGTATATTTTTATAGTGCCGAGGTGCCAGCTCGATGCCCAACCTTCAACAAAGGTGTGCCCATTCATGCATGTCTTTCGTAGGCCACTCAACATACAGACTCCACGCAGAAGGCGGTCCAGCCGAGAATTGAATGGGAAGAACCTCTTGCTGTGAGGCGACAATGCTACAGCTGCACCACCATGGCTTCTTCACGATGTGAATAATATCTAAAAAAGCTTCCGAACACTATGCAATGGAAATCAAGTCAAGCCATGAAGCTTAACAGTCATGAACCTTGGCCACAGTTCTGATCCCTGCTGCTTTAACTATGTATTTTGCAACTGGGATAAAGTATAAAAGCTGCCATGTGACCTGCAGCAAAAATCTCAACCAGTTATTTTGGCTATTCCAAAGCCTGTCAGACTTGTGTCTTACAGAACTAACCTGTCTTCAGTAATACATTCACAGTGAAGGTAAAGGTTAGTAAGCCATAAAGTGATCCAGAATATAACGGAAGAAGTTAGTCTTTCTATTTTATTTTTTTTTAACTCAGGGACATAAATGAAATAACCAAAGTTTGTATCAAATAGTTTATGTCACAACCCCCCCATGCTGGCCAGCTCTGTGCCCAAAAGCACCACCACCCAACAGAATAACTCTCTATAAATGAACAAACATTACAGAAATAGGCTGGTCCCAATAAATAATTTCTGTCTTAGGAATACAATGTTTTGCAAACTGCCACCAAGCTCACTCCATAAATGAGACATGAAACACATACGTTCATCAAGTTAAAACAACCAACAGTCTGACTTGGTCTCTGACCGACAGCTTTCCGGGTCTATATTACATAATCAAATGATCACAATAGCGAACGCTTCAAAGAGTGAAAATGTCGGACCATGAAACCATTATTGTGGGGGGGCTGCACCCCCCCCCCCAAATATATATATATATACCAACTCCGAGATTGCACTACAGTGAGGAAAGGGCAAATATTCTGATCTTCACTGTACCGCAATCCCACAAAAAGCACTCTGAAGTCTGGCATTTTCACTCTTTACAGTATCCGCTACTGTGTTCATTTGATCACGTAACATAGACCCCAGCTTTCCAAACCATTTTTTCTCTCCAGCAATTAAAAAAAAAATCTTTGTCTACACAACAGCAAAAGCAAGAATTTCATCAACAATTGTTTCAAGAGTTCTATTGCCCTCATTGAAGACACTACTCCTAGAGCACAAAAGATGACAAAAGCAGCCCAGGTCAATGGAGGTGAACAGCACCCCCACAGCTCCAGAGAATGACAACACCTTTTTCCATCATTGATCAGTATAACTACGTAGTTCCCTCAGAAAATTCTATGCAAGCAAAGCACTAAAGATAGGAAGGAGCCCACAAATGTAACGCCTACCTAAAGGCAAACTCCTGAAGGTGATTCCAATGAAAACTTAAGAGTTGCACCCACCTATCCAAACCACAGACTGATTTGAGGAGGCAGAAATAGGCCATGACTGTTTGAGCGAACAGCTTTTTGGGATTAATGGCAATGTCCAGTAGAAACTTAAGTTGGACAAGTAAAAATTAATTTAGTGATGGAAGTGGATATAACCCAGGGGAGAATCGCCAACAGGGATCAAGCACAGACTGCACCTGCTGCCCAAACAGGCTGCAGCCATCAAATGGAGATTTGAGCAAAAGGCAGCCATCCCACACACAATGGAGATAAATGTAGTGAAACTGCCCAATGCAAAAAGGCACACAGCCTGAATATCTACTTTATGAACCTAACACCTACAAAGATGTGAGCACCAGAAGTAGTCATGGTGAAAACAAGATCACTATGGATACCACACTTGGTGCCTGCCCAGAACCAACACCTGCTCTACTACTAGAAGACTCTTGAACTTGTACAGGTAAAACATAGCTTAAAATTCCAATATTGTACAGCATTACATTTCTTATTCTAAGCTTGGCCCCACCAATGTGGCTTATGACATTTTATGTATTCCACTACTATGAGATTTGTAAAACCAAAAGAAAGCCTGGTAAAAAAGAAAATTGTATTAAAGTAATGTAGTCTTACATTTTTCTTACAGATCGTCCAGTGGTTGCATTGTCACCTCACAGCAAGAGGTTCTCCAGTTTGATTCTTGGCTGGGGTGCCTTCTATGTAGAGTCTGTATGTCCTGCCTGCATCCATGTGGGTTCCTCTGGGTGCTCTAGTTTACTCCAATGTTACAAAGACATGTGTCTGGAAATTTTCTCCCCAGGCCTCTGCTGAAAATTGGCTTTGTTCCAAGTTGGACTTTCCTTGTAAATGAATGTTAAATAAGTACTGCCATTGTTTTGTAAAAATATCACACTTTCTTAATATTCTGCAATTTAACATCAGTGCATTTGCTTTACTGCAGACTGTGGTACCTAACAATGGAAATGCTCAGGACCAAAGTGCAGACATATTAATTATATTTTAGGGAGTAAACCATTAGTAGATTACTTGTCATACTTTTTCCCGATCCTTCTGAAATACCTTCATAGGCCTTAGTTGCAATATATGCATTCTTACATGTGACTTGGTTGATGAATTTTTTTTAACACACAAGAAATTTAAACCAAAAAAATAAGTATCACAAAAGTGGAAGGGGGATTAGGTGAACTTTCATCTGTATCAGTATTTTTAATAATGTTGCATTATTTAGTCAAATACGTTTGAAATAAATGATTCCACTCACCAAAGGTAGAGGTATAATAATAACTGCAAAACTAGGGAACGATGTTCCAATATCAGGGAAAAACACAAGGGAGAGACGGTTTCCCTCATGAGGAGAAACATATCCTCATAGATGCACTTATAACATATGAAAAAAAAATATTTTTGGAAAAGGCAGCTCAAAACAGGCATAGAGAACGAAGGTGTGGAATCAAGTCATGGCTGACATAAATGCTATAGGGAGAAGTATCTGTACCTTGGCACAGTGCCAAAAAGGATCCAATGATATGGTGTCCTCTGCAAGGAGAAACTAAGAAGAATGTAATTGCATATACAAACATAGGTGGTGGGTTTTACACAATCCAAAGTTTAGTACCTGATGAGGAGTATCTGCTCTGTTTAAGAGGGACCGACTACAATTCAGAAGAGTTTGGTGTTGATTTTATTCAAGGCTGCATGGACACTGTACTTTGATGACCCTTCAACATCAACACACAGGTGATGAAGAAGGTCACTCTTTTCCTTGGCATTGGCAGTTTTATGGCAGGTGCACCTTTATATGGTAAATGTGCACATATAAATGTGAAATATTTCCTCATCAGATACTCCAACAAAAACAGCTATAGCACCATCAAAGCACACAGCACATGGTAAGTGTGGACATCATAAATGTAATATAAATCAGATGTTTGGCACAGAAGATATTAATCATATATTTTTCAAAAGGTGCCACACCATAGACAATCACATGCTGTTGTACAATACATCAGGCTGACAATTACTTCAGAATGGCTATTAACAATGGTGTCATTACTCTTATACTTATTGTAGAGCTTCAAGATAGTAACACTTGATTGTGAAGTGTACTGGCAGGGCCCCTACTGCCTTGCAGGTTAATAACTCTGTCGTTATTGATACAGGCTCACACACTGTGCGCAATGAGGAAATGATATTACCAGAAGGGTTGAGGCAGCACTTAGCTCGGCATCACTTTAATGTGCACAAACACTATTTATTTATTTATTTTACATTCTTTGACTGGGAAAGTCCAAATAGGACAGAGCCTATTTTCAGCAGAGGCCCAGGGAGAAATGCTGCAGATGCATGTCTTTGGAATGTGGGAGAAAATCAAAGCACTCAGAGGAAACCTACATGAACACAGGGAGGACTTGCAGACTCCACACAGAAACCACCCCAGCTGAGAATCGAACCTGAGGACCTCTTGCTGTGAGGCAAAAACATTAACCTCTGAATCACTGCACTGGGAACACAGCACAGCACAAACTCTGGAGGAAGACACATCCATGTCTGAGGTTTCATTACCCACTGTCATGCCTGTAGATAAGGTGGCAGGCGAAGGCATCTTTCACAGTTAGGCACAAAGACATTCAAAGCTTGTCCTCCCAGCAGCATATGTATCATCAGATAGTTCAGGCCCATGCTACTGCCACTGAGAGTCAGGTGAAGATATTAATAGTGCTGCAATATATATTTGAGGAAGTTCACTAGTTCATGGAAATGGTGTAGGCTTAAGACAATGCCATGATGATCCTCTTGCACAGCATGTTTGCACAGATGACATTCAAGTCAGCCTCTATTCACTCAATAGCAAGGACTTACCAGACATACAGTGGAGACACTGCTAGACATGGATGAGAGAGGGACTGTGTGCATTGTGAACAAGTTGGCCAGATATCACATATGTCTAAGAAAGTGCTCTAGACATTCATGTGATTTTCCCTAAGAAGTCAGTTAGACCTCATCAGACTTTCAGTCCTAGAGTCAAGGTCTAGTTAGCAATCCACGGTGGTACAACGGTAGCGTTGTTACCTCACAGCAAGAGGTTTTCCTGTTCAATTCTTGGCTGGAGTGCCTTCTGTGTGGAGTCTGCATGTCCTCCCCTCGGTCAAGTGACCTCCGAAAGACATGCGTGAATGGGCATGCCTGCGCTGAAAGTTGGGCATTGGGCTGGCAACTCGGCACCATAAAAATTGACTGCCAATCATTAGCGGACCGGAGTTCCACTGTGGCAACTCCTAACCAGGAAAAGCCAAAAAGACAAACAAACAGTCAGGGTCTAGTTACAGCTCAGTTGTTTAGGCAATATCAAGGGATTCCCCTGCATCCAGTAGATTCCATCATCAAATCAGCTCAGCATCAATCTCACATGCTATCATATGCACATAACATCACTGATACTATCATATGATGCATTCCAAATGTAACATAATTTTAATTGCTGTAGTACATACCTTACTAAACAAGGAAAACAATTTGCTGAGTGACATAAGTCACAACGCCACACTTACCTTCATGCTTTTGAAAAAGAGAAAAAAAATAAATAAAAAGAAAAGGCAATGAAAGTAAACATTTTGAGAGATACTGAAACAAGATGAGAAACAACTGATAATTATATTAGAAACTAAACAGAGCATCAGTAATGCATCCTTTCAATTACTCAGGGTATAGCAGTATACCATTTCATGTCACCTGCTACTTTATAGTCTCTGCTCACTAGTATAACTGACATTTGTGCCACTGAACACTACACACTGATGATGATGATGACTATGACCATAAGAACACAACAGTTGTGCAAGAGATGAGGAGAAATGTTTGATGTACAGTGTAAGATGACCATGCATGACTCATCATAGCCCACAGGTAACACTGTATACATCAAGTGTTATCTTTGTGACTTTACACTGTCCTGTAGTGGACGTCATGACCCATAGATGCAGACTAGATGCAAATGCTTTGCTTGTATAGCCATAAAATAAGCATGAGCCCCCCTAGAAGGGTTGTTGCGCTGCTGTTGCTGTCAGCTGGCCACTATCCCCATCATTGCTGCTGGGACAAACAATAGAGGGAGATGCACTGTCACTATAGGTTATTGGCTGTGGCACTTGCACACCAGACCAATACATGATTATACTGTGCAGAATGCATCAGGCTGTAAACATTCTGCATGCATTAACAGGCTGATGCTGAAGGGTCCCTCGACTCATACAGACAATGGAAATGGGTTTTCTACAGGCTGAAAACACTCTCTGTGCCTTTCTGTATCTGGGACAGGGCATGGCAGTGTTAAAACTCTTATCAGTAGATCCCTGTTGATTATCGACAGGTAATATTAACCAAGATTTGTGTGGGTAGAATGTGTCACCTGTAAAACATAATAAAGAGCGACATATAAGGAAGGGGAAATTAGACAATACTACCTATCTCACTATAAAGATAGAGAAATACCTATGGTTAATATACTTATAATAGTCTACAGTTATCAACCAGCTGACCATGAGGAATCCTGCCATGCAGGAAGTGGTAGTATAGCAAACTTATGTGCCACTTGTGAGAATCATGGGCACTTCCAGGATGTTGGGCTGATACATTAATAATACACCCCATGCATCCCACACTACCTGGCAGTTGATGGAATGGCAACTATTTTTGTTATGATATCTCACATCCCATAATCCAGATGTGGCCCTTATAGCCACATAGGAGCTCCAAGTATTCCACAGATGGTACATATAGTACCGGTTTGTACCTATGGTGACACTGGGAAATAGATATGTTCATCCACATGGGCTATGAGTATACTGCGGAACTGCTACAGTATTCCAGTCTGGTTGTGAAAGGACCTCATGGCAATCATAGTGACTGTATACACCCTGATATTCACAGGAATTGGAAAGCCTCCTATTCCCCTAGTGCCAATTTCTGCACTGTATAAATCACCAAAGCACTTATGGTCTCCCTGTTCACTCTAAATCTATCCAGTAATTCCTGTTATGCAATTTTAAATTGGGTTATTTTCTCTCTCTCTCTCCCTTTCTCCTAGGTTGATGAGGTCTGCTTAGCACACTGGGTTTTGGTGCAGCACAGACAAGTAGCTCAAAGCATGAAACAGTAACAGAGCAAAAGTGAGCACTTTCACTGATTGCAAAGTGACTGAAAAAAGTTCAGTTCTATTTTTTTAATGCAACAGAGTAAAGAACACTTGTATATTAAAAAGCAACTCTGAAACACAAAAAGCAGGATGAAATCTTAATTTACATACTGCTTTTGCATACTTTTCTCATTTAGGTCTCGTTATCTATTAATTTGCTTACGAACTTCTAAATTGAGCTCTAACTGCTGCAGTTATGTGACACTGATATCTCTAAATTACACCTCACCTGCCCTCATGTGATGCCAGTTCAAACATGCCCACCACTCACTTCCTCAACAACTATGAGTACCACCCAAGGTTTTTGTACTTGCTTAACCATCATAATGCATTTTCATACCATAATGCCTTCAACTTTGGTACACCTATTGATGCAGTACACTTAGACATGACCATAGCTTTTCATTCCATTTCTAATCAACGTGTATATATTAAAAATGTCTGTGTCTTTGAATATTATTACATATACAACAATGGGTACATGTAAATCTATTGACAGCAGAGAAAAAAGAAAACTCCACTGTTGGTGAAACTCTTTTTGCTCTTTTCCCATCAGTCATGTAGCACTCAAGAAAAGTGCTATTAAAAAGTGCTATCAATCAATTGACAGCAACCCATAATAACTGTGATGTCCAGCTATATCCCACCAGACTGACACCAATTAAATGACATCCCTTACTATCCTAAGTCAGTAACCAAGAAGCTTCAGTCCTCACTACTGACTCCAATATGAGACTGTCACTTAAACAAAAGTAATATTTCACAATTTTCCCCTAAGAACACAACAGGAACATGCTCTGTTTTCCTGAGACTGGAGTATATATCTCTGTCCACCCCAAATGTAACTCCTTATTATACATTTCAGAGCAATGTGTCCCAGTTTAAGACCTATGATACACTCACACTCAATGTAAATTTAAATCTTCCATATACAAACACTTCGGGAAAGCTTGACACAGATTTCCCCAAAATAATACAGTAATACTGCCACCAATCAGAGTGTCTTCATGCCCTTCTAAAGGGGTGTCCAATTATGAAAATTAAATATCAAAATAAATGATAGCTATGACCAGAACAGCCAGGCCTTCATGATGACCTGGGGAGTATCAAACAGGTAGACACACTCTTTAATCTGTAAAGAAAAACATTGATTTTCAGCCACAATGTAAAGTAATGAAAAACATTTAATAAAAAGTAAAATGATTACAAGAATGTAAATCAATAGCTTTCAATAAACACCAGAACTCAATCACAGGAAATGTAAAGGAAAAATGCAGGATATGAGTCCATTATTCTAGCAAAACTCTATCTTAATAACTAAGCTTTCCTAATCTAACTAAATAATATTGTCCCTGATCTAATCTAACACATAACAACAAGGCAAAAGGCAGACTTACAGTTTTTTGATGAGTTCTCTTTCATGGGTATCCACTGACTGTGCAGCACTGTTAACTGACTGTACTTCACAAAACTGCTCAGCACTTGACAAACTGCAGTCTCAACTGTCTTATTTTAAAAAATAACCATCCGCTGTTTAAAAAAGTTATTTTCCTGTCAATCAGCTGTTTAAATAATTACCTAGCAACAGGAACATTCTAATGACATCACTCACTGTTCAGCTGGTTCTCCACAGTACTTTAGAATGTCCCTCTCAAACATGCACAGTTAGAAATGCATCAAAACACAGATTCTCTAAACATTCTGTATAAAGAGGGAAATAACTCAACATTTTAAAACTTATTTACATTTTCACAAGTAGACATGTTGGCATACCATACAAGTTAATCCTGAATATACACAAATCTCCTGCCAGACATGCTAACACAGATGACAGTGTTTTCATTTTCTCACATTTCTCTTCCCCTTATGAGTCAAGCACAATTTTCAAGTGACCCTTGAAAACTGACACTTGAGAAAAATGTGTCTATGTGGGAATATTAACCCATTCCTCTCCTGGGCAATCCATTTGTTTTGGCATGATTAACCACATTGCAACATTTTTCTACTTCTGATGAAACTTGGTTGAGCACAGCCCCCATCCCATAATTTTAAGTATCTACCTGTACAATAAATTCTTTATTGTAATCTGGGCTGGCTTACACAGGGGGTCTTCCCACAATCTCTTTTAGTTTTTGGAATGCCTGTTCACAGTCTGTGGTCCACACTACCTTGTCTGGTTTATTCTTTCTAGTTAGGTCAGTAAGGTGTGCAGCTATAGTACTGTAACTAGGCACACATTTCCTACAGTACCTTACTGTCCCTAGAAATGCTCTCACTTGTTTCTTAGTAACAGGAACTGGCCACTCTTGGATGGCTTCCACCTTGAAAGGTTCTTGCCTAATTTTATCACTTCCTACTCTGTGTCCTAAGTAAGTGACCTCCACCATACCCACTTGACACTTACTAGGTTTAATGGTTAATCCTGCCTTAATCTATCCAAGACCTCCTTCACATGTTGGTCTTCAAATGTCAATAGCATAGTCTTCAATGTAGAATTTAACCTCTTCACAAGACCATTAGTCTAGGGTTGGTAGGGGGTGGTCTTTAGATGTTTCACTCCACAACACTTCCACAGACAAGTCAGCAGGTCTAACATGAAGTGGGCACCTTGGTCAGTCAGTATTTCCCATTGAAAACGTACTTCACTGAAAATTTCTAGCAAAGCATCTGCCACCTTTTCTACATCAATATCTTTTTAGCTTGAATTGGCAGACAGTAGGCTCTAGGCTCTACCAACTGCCACATTACCTCACCTTCCAGCCCTCCCTTAGGAGTCCACTTTCTATACAACAAGCCTTCCTTCTCTGCCTTAATATTCCCTTCCCAAGGAATATTAGGAACTATAACTAGAAGTGGCAGATGGTAGGCACTACCAACTGCCATGCTACCTCACCTTCCAGCCCTCCTCTAGGAGTCCACTCTTTATACAGCAAACCTTCCTTGTTTGCCTCAATATTCCCTTCCCAAGGAATATCAGGCACTATAGCTAGAAGTGGCAGATGGTAGGCACTAGGCTCTACCAACTGCCATGCTACCTCACATCTCAGCCCTCCCTTAGGAGTCCACTCTTTATACAATAAACTCTTGTGCCCATATACAGACTCCCCTCTTCCTTGAGCCTCAGATGCTTCCTTAGCCATCTCCCTTAAGCTTTGTACTATAGGGTCTGTAAGTTTAGCCTGTCTCAACTGTACATTTGTGACCCTCCCGAGCTCCCCTTCCACAGGAAGCCTAGCATCTTTTGACAGCTGTATCTCACTGTCAATCTGGGTATCATCACTTCCCTCCATCCTTACAGTTATCTTGTCTAAGTAAACATCAGTACAGCTTAGCAGCTCTGCCTCACTTTCATACTTACTACTACAGGATAGCTCCTTCTCTGAAACAGCCACCACACTAGTCACAGCTTCAGATATGAGATCAGTCTGATTCTCTCAAATAGTACAGGACCTACATGCCTGTCTCCCAGCCCAATTATGTGTCACTGCATGCACACAAGGCACTGCATCATTACAGTCATTCCCTATCAAGACATCTGCAGGAATATCCTCAGACACTCATACCTGATTGCTTCTTCTTCCACCCTCCCAGTCAAGATGAGCCCTAACCAAAGGAATTTGGAATGGGGTCCCTCCCAACACTCTGACTGGAATGGACTGCTCAGGCAAGCACTGCTCTTCTCTAACCACTGCAGGCATCATAATGGTTATATCAGAAGCTGTGTCCCTCTTAGCGGTTACCTGTTTATCATCTACTAAGATTGGATATAAACGTTGATGATAATTTGGCACTCCAGTTGTTTCTAAACAACTTACCACAGTTTGCCACCACCACTTGCTGGCTCCCTCACCTTCTGTTTCTCACCTTGCCTTGATGAACATTTGACTACTACATGTCCCCTTTGGTTACTCTTGAAACATCTAATCCCTAACTGTGCACTTGGATTAGAAGTTTCCCGCGTTACTGGTGTACTCTGTTGGAGTGGTTTAGACTGTCCCCATGGGTTCCCTTATGTCCATGTGCAGCACTGGGTATCCCTCTCCTATGCATTGGTGCTCTGCTTATCAAGTAGAGAGCCTCTTTTCTCCCCAAATTCTCTGCAGAGTTGCACTTATGGTCTGCTGACCTGACACCCACTCATCCATTTGTGAAAGTAAGTGCTTAAGTCAACAATATAATCACTTACACTTTCATCTGCCTTACATTTATGTTCTCAAAACTTTTTTTTATAAGCTTCAGGTGTCTGAAACAGTCAAGCAAGCAACATTTCATTTTATCATAATTCAAATAATCTACATCATTTAACTTTGCTACAGCTTTACCATGGAATTAGGGAGTCAGCAGCTGAACCCCGAGCTCCCGGTCAACATCATATTGTCTACATATTCTCTCAAAAATATGAATAAAACTATCAAAGTCATCCCCATCTTTGTACTCAGGAAAAACTTTACTGACCTTTATGGCTTCTGGGGTCCAGTTATTCCCTTCCCCATTACCTCCATGACCACACTTGAAGGGTTTTAAGCTCCATTTCATGCTGGTGCGGTCTCTCAGTTGCCTTGGCTTCAAAATGTTTCAATCTCTCTTCATATTGGCACTGTTTCTCCTCAGCCTCAACCTCCAGATGTCACATTCTCTCCTCAGCTGCCTGTAGTTTGGTTTCCAGTTCTAGTTTCCTTAACTCTAGATGGATTCTCAGGTCCTCCAAAGAAAGTGTGGACTGTCTCATCTTGGCAAGCTGCATATTACCAACTCCAAACTGGATAGCCTCCGAATGGATTTTCTGAGCTGTAGCTGCAACCAAGGCTGAAATAATTGCTTCCTTGTTCAGGTTGGCATACACCAATCCTCTGGCTTCACACTCCTTAGCCAACTGGATCTTTATCAGCTTACTAAAATCTTCTGCTGACATCCTTGCCTGCTATTCCTGACTATAAAAAGTAAATAAAACTGTGGTGGATTGAAATTCTGAATGTTTACCTTGTGGCTGTCAAGGGTGCACATGTTAATGATGACTACCTACAGGCTACTGGGATCCAATTAAAAATTCTACACCACTGACAGCAATAAATGTGACATCTTGTTATATCCCACCAGACTACCAACAATTAATGTGATGTCCCTTACGATCCTGAGTCAGTAACTAAGGAGCTTCAGTACTCACTACTGACTCCAATATGAGACTGCCACTTAAACAGAAGTAATATTTCACAATTTTCCCCTAAGGGCATAACAGGAACATGCTCTATGTTCCTGGGACTGGACTATATACCTCTGTCCACCCCAAATGTAACTCCTTATTACACACTTCAGAGCAATGTGTCCCAGTTTAAGACCTTTGATTTGATACACTCACACTCAAAGTAAATTTAAATCTTACACATACAAACACTTCTGGGAAAACCTGACATAGATTTCCATCTGTGTCCCTTTCCCAATATAATACTGTAATGGTGCCACCAGTCAGAGTGTCTTCATGCCCTTCTAAAGGGGTGTCCAGTTATGAAAATTAAATATCAAAATAAATTATATCTATGACCAGAACAGCCAGGCCTTCAATGTCACCTGGGGAGTATCAAACAACCAGAAGCACTCTCTAATCTCTAAAGAAAACATCAATTTCCAGCCAGAGTGTAAAGTAATGAAAAACATTTAATAATAAGTAAAATTATTACAAGAATATAAATCAATAGCTTTCAATAAACAGCAGAACTCAATCATGGGAAATGTAAAATTAAACTGCAGGGTAGGAGTCCATTATTCTAGGAAAATTCTATCTTAATACCTAAGCTTTCCTAATCTGACTAAAGAATACTATCCCTGATCTAATCTAAAACATAACATCAAGGCAAAAGGCAGGCTTACAGTTTTTTGATGAGTTCTCTTTCATGGGTAACCACTGACTGTACAGCACTGTAACTGACTGTAGTTCACAAAACTGCTCAGTGCTTGACAAACTGCAGTCTCAACTGTCTTATTTAAAAAAAAAAAATAACTGCCAGTTATTTGAAAAAGTTATTTTCCTGTGAATCAGTTTTTTAAATAATTACTTAGCAACCAGGAACATTCTAATGACATCACTCACTTTTCAGCTGATTCTCCATGGTAAGTTATAATGTCTCTCTCAAACATGCACAATTAGAAATGCATCAAAACACTGACAGATTCTCTAAACATTCTGTAAAAACATTGAAATACTCAACACTTTAAAACTTATTTACATTTTTACAAGTAGACATGCTAACAAATGACAGTGTTTTCATTTTCTTCACAATAACAAATTAAAATTGGTTATCTATCACACCTCCTTTCTCTTGTAACCAGAGCAGCCATAGCCCAGAACATACTTCTCCCAAAAATAGACTACTAATTACTGTTACTAACCCAATACTCAACACATACATAAATAATATAGATAATCAAAAAAAATAATCATTACTAATCCTATACTCAACCCATGCAAATAACTCAGATAATCAAAACAAAACTTTCAGATTAGCACTCCTGGAAGACTCCTGTAAATATCACTGTAAACTAATTAACGGATTAAATTGGCTTTCTGCTACAGATAAGGCTTTGTTTCTGCTTATCTCCCTTCTATTCAACAATAATAAACTAGGATATCTCCCCCCTTTCAGAATAAAGCTACTATTGAAATGTATAATTATTCCTTAAGGGAAAACCATGAAAGCAACATGAACCTTGCCTACATATATTTCATAACTCTATTAAGTGAAAAAGTCTTCTCTAGATAATGCCCTGCTACCTGGAATCAGCTACCATTGAACATAGATGCTTAGAAGAATTGCAGGAATTCAAACAAGCTCTATTAAAACATCTAAACAATGAAGCTAGGTGCAGTTGCTTCAAAGACAATGGCTAATACATCCCAAACCATGACATTTTCTTCTGTTTCTTTAATAACATTATGTAAAGCAATCCATGAAGTTAGTATTGAATAATCAATCTTAAATGTAAGAAAGATAATCTCAGCATGAAAGTAAACAGGAATATGTGGATGAAGTAACTTATGATTATCTAGCCAGCAATTTATTGTTACATCAAGCAGCAACTTTATATGTAATCTTTCCTTGTCTAAATGTTAAACGCTTCCAGCTTCTCAAAAGACATTGATAACCGAGAACCCATAAGCCACCTAGACCTTTATCAAGTAAAGCTTTTTAATACTTTGACAGATGTGCTATACATAAGGTATTAGCCATATGTATTATCTTATTTGGTTAATGCTGAACGTGCAGAACATGGTTTTGCAGAGACAGTAGAAACTTTTGAAGTCTTGCTGGGGTTTCATACAGAAACATCTAGACTATGCTTTTGTGTGGCTTATTGTCTAAGTCTACAATCACTCATTTAGGGTAAATAAAGTCATGACACTTTTGACAAACAAAAACTATGGTCAATGCCTCTTTTTTCACAGAGAATCACTTAAGGGTTTTAACCATTTTGATATTGGTCTGCGCTTGTGTAATAATATTGCACCAATACATTGTTCAGTTGACACATCACAAAATGACACTGCAGGTGCTTTAGTTACTTTCTTTCAAGCATTTCAAAAATATTATCTTGCTACTTTGACCAAAGCCAAACAAAATCATTACCTAGTAGCTTCCTGATAGGTGACCTTTGAAAGTCTGATGACAGTAACTGACAAACTCAGAACAATGGAAATTTAAGTTCAAATAAGATTATATACTAATTTCAAAACTGTGGTATTTTTGACTATTCTCCCTACTCCAATGTACAGTATTGGAGTTAGTATACACCACTGGCATGGTGTGGGGGAGCTTTGGCCCTCTCCTGCAAAAATGTTTTAAAAGTATAACTGTACGTTCAGAATTCATTGTTTTTTGTAACAGTTGTGTCTTAATTTTTTGACATGCTGGGAAGTGCATATCAAGCTTTGCATATCAAAAAGGGAACCCTTCCTGAGTGAGACTGGTGCATCTGACAAGAATCAGCTTTGAAAGATAGTGCAACATAGCAAGGGAGCACATAAGAAATGCTTTATAAGGAGGTTTATGCATATTTATAATTGTAAATGGAGATTCATATTCAGCACTAGGGGAATTAAATTTCCTAAATTTCAGTAAAAACACATTACAGTAACTTTATTATTGTATATGCTAGTCATGTCTTCATATAATATTATATATTTAACACCATGTCTCTTTACATCTAATGGAGCAGTTGGATGACCTTAGCAAGCATCCAAACTGCCGTTGGGAACAGTCCAAATGTGCAAGATGCCCTTGTGGTTATTTTACATAGCCTGACTCAATACCTCTTCAGTACTATCAAACTTAGTGCTCTGACCTTTTACTATACTTTTGCACTAATACTTACTAGCCAGTAAACTAGTTTGAAAATGCAGAGATTGAATTATTTTAATCACACCAAGTATTTTATCGCAAACTGTATGATCCAATAAATGTTGTCTCCTTAAATGCTCTTCCAAGGATATTACTTGGAGCAGCAATCTATATTTTAAGTATTGGTACACCAAATCTAGCCAAATCTGCCACTCATGCTTTAGTCTGTGCCTTGAATTCATCAAAAGAGTGCACAGAGACTCAAACATTTTATCAGACAGATTATATACCTTTAAAAGTAGATTAAGACAATATATTACATTCTTATATAGACCTTTATGAAATGCTTGTGACCATACACCTAGCCCAAAGATTCAATTAATAACTTTGCAATAGACTTTCTCATTCTTGCAGGCATATTGTTTATTATACTGGATGTGATTTTTTTTTTATAACTACTCATTTATTACCAGGCATTATCTTGGATACATGCATGACAGACCCTTTTTTTTTGCTGGTTATGTTCTTTACAACAACCCCCCCCCCCAACTCCTAACCCTAAACCCCCCACTCCTCTTTTCTTCTTCACCTCAGTACCTACCTCCAACATAAAAAGACTATTGTCAAAACTTAAACCCACCAAACTCACAGCTGACAACCTCCCCTCTGAATACTTGAAAATTGCAGCTGATACACTAGCCTACCCAATTTCAATTCTAATCAACCGTTCCAAAACAGAAGGCTATGTTCCCTCGATATGGAAAATATCCCACATCATTCCCCTCCACAAAGGCATCCCCTCCACTGACTTCTTCAGTTACCACCCCATTGCTATCCTCTCCTCTCTCCAAGATACTTGAAAAATGTATCAACACCCAGGTCTCCAACTACCTCCTAGCTAATAATCTCCTCTCCAAAACCCAACATGGTTTCAGGCCATATCACAGCACTGCCTCCATTCTGCTCTCCTTCACCAACACTATACTTCATTACAAAAACAATGGCCTCTTCTCTGCTGCCATATTTCTAGATCTCTCAAAGGCCTTTGACATGGTATCTCATGAGCTACTACTCTCTACTCTTCCCAACTTCTCCTTCTCACAATAACCTGCAACTGGTTCCAAAGCTATCTACACGGACACCAGCAATCAGTAATCTGAGACGATAACATATCACCTCGCTTCCCAGTTACTCTAGGAGTTCTCCAAGGGTCTATCCTTGGCCCTCTGCAATTCTCACTTTTCACTAACAACCTACAGACTGCCACCACACAAGCATCTCTTATACAGTACACAGATGACTCTACTCTCATCTGCTCTGCCCCCACTCTACCAGAACTACAACAAATCACACAGGAATCATTCTCTTCTTTAGAAAGCTGGCTATCCAATGCTCAGCTCCTACTCAACCCAAGTAAGACAACACTTCTCCTGTTCCAAACTTTCAAAGCCACCCAAAACATCCCCCCACTTCAACATTTTTGCCGAAGACAATACCATCATCTCTCCATCAGAACATGCAAAATTACTCGGTGTGGAAATAGACAACAAACTTAGATTTGACACCCACATATCTCTCACAATAAATAAAGTTCACAAGAAACTTGGTGTATTATATCAAAGCTGCCAATTCCTAACCAAGGTGGCTAAAATCTCCATAGCCATTTCCCAGGTAATCTCCACCCTACCCTTTGCATCCCCCATACTTACCAACCTTAAACAGACAGACCTACACAAGCTGGATGCTTGTTACAACAAAATTGCTAAATTTGCCACTGGAACCTCCTACTGCAGCAATCATTGTATCTCCCTTGAAGAACTAAACTGGCTAGAACTCCCACAACTCCTTCACTTTAATCAACTCACCCTTGCTCATAAACTTATTAACCACCCCCTTAACATCCCGTCCCTTCAAACCCTTCTCTAACCCTATCACCCCACTAGGTCTCTAAGATCAAGCAACAAAAATCAACTCATTGTTATCAAACCCAAAAACTCAGCAGGAGAAGCCATATTTTCATGTACCATATCTAAACTTTGGAACAATCTTCCACCCTCTATAACTACTCTACCTTCCAGCAGCCTTTTCAAGACTGCACTCAAGTTCCACTTAAATTTGCACTGGGTTTGTCCTTGTTCTAATCCAGACTAACAACCCCACCCTTACCCCCCCCACCTAGACTCTTAACCCAACTATACTACCGCCACTACTAACCACAGTCAGAAATAGCTAGTTGTCTTTACAGACTTTAACATCTTGTCTGACAACTGTGTTACTAATATTATAAATGACAAGAGACTATCTTAACTTGCAACATTTACTGTATATACTGCTGATAATCAATATCTTGTTATTGTTGAAAGACAGGTGCCCAGTAGGAAGGTAGCTGGAAAAAATAAGCTGAACCACGACAAAGTAAAATCTTCTTTTTAATAAAAAATGGTAAGTGCTTTCGCAATGGTAACCATTGCTTCATCAGACAGTTCATTCAAACAGCAACAACACTTAAATACTTTAATTCATTACTAGAACAACAAATCCTACCACTCAAAGTTAATTCAACACTCAGCAATCAATTAATTACTAAGGTTACGTTTTGCCCTTAGTTAATTTCTGAAGTCAGAAAAACTCTGCTTAAAAACCACATGCACGAAATGTAAAGACAAGAACATGTGGATAAATATAAATAAAATACATAAAAAGTCAGTGAATAAATACATATACTCATGTTCCCCATTTAGTAACTACTTATGTGCATAGATATAAGCATAAAAATATATATAAAAAAAATATATAAAAGTATAAGCAGTACATACTCAACAACTAAATGAATACATATATTCTGCCTAATAAATGCACATGTTGTCCACCTAGTAAATACATATGCTTTAATACATACATCTCAACAAATGCTTATCTTTAATTATATCTATGTTAGAAGCAGTTCAAGAAATACTGTCATATTGACCCAAAGCCCTACACGTGTTTATGTAGTCTTCTCTTGTTAAAACAGTATTATTATTTTTTATTTTATTTTAACCTTCTAGATTTCAGAACTGGCTTCAATGGAACACTATCATTCAAACCCAAACCTCTATGTACTCCTAAATGCAAAATCCATTTTATTTCCATATTTTGAGTAGTATTGACTATGTCCCCAATCCTATTGCTGACACTCTGAATGTGTAAAACCTGAAACAAAAATATATGGTCATTCAACTTCTGGGCTGGTTTGGATTTATTTATATCTTGTTATTGTATTAAAGCTAACAGCCTGTAATGTTGCTTACTATTGTTGCAACTTTGTATCTCTATTTATCATGTACATGATGTGGAGCTTTTATCCCTGGGCATCTGCTGAAAAAAAACCTGCGTCCAGTCGGAATTTCTCGGTAAACAAATGTAAATAAATAAATAAATTTATATTGCCCTGAGTTTTTTTTTATTTGCAAACTTCCAGTTTCTTCATCATATTTTAAACCATATACTTGAACATTTGAAAGCTCTCTGCTGTATCCAATCCAATTGCTTTATTACTTGTCAGCTTTCCCTAAAAGACTGCTCTTACTTGATAATTTTGATTAAATGCATCAATAGACTTCTGAATCTCTTGATTTTTAGTAATAAATAAATGCCTTAAATATGGAAGATTATTTTTTGACTTTCATTAAGCCTGGATTTTATCTTTCATGACAGAAATATTCCTCACAACCTCCTTAAGATTGCATGAGTTAAATAGTGTTAATTACTCCAGACAGCTGCTGTAGAATAAAGCTCTGTCAGCACTGATCACTAACCTGGATTAATGGTAATGTACAGCAGGAGCATTTTAAGATTGGTGGTTAGCAGAAGGATGATGTGTGGTGACAAGGCAATGTATTCAGTAAGTATATCATCAGGGATTATGAACTACATGCCTGTAATAGGAAGCTGAGCAGGAGGAGCTGATGTTATGTGCTCTACAGGCAGCTGGATATATGAAGACACAATGTTCATGACTTGTATATTAACCTGTGCTTCAAATCAACAACTAGCCTTGTAAAAGCAACACTTCAGAAAAATAAAACTGCTGCTACTTTTCTCAATGTCCAGGAAGTGACTTAAGTGACTTTTTTACATGAATAGACTTTATCATTGCTATTTAGTACTTTTAGTTCATAAATAGTTTGTTTGTGTCTTTCGGCTTTTCTCGGTTAGGGGTTGCCACAGTGGAACTCCGGTCCGCTAATGATTGGCTAATCTTCCATGCAGGACTAGCTTAGTCCTGCACGGAAGTGACCGTTTAGGAGCAGCACGGCAGCAGGCCATGCATATTAAAGAAGGCGTGCTGCCTGAGCTACTAAACAGACATGGAGCATATACGAGTGCAAGGGGTGTATCTGAGAGCAGAGCTCTCAGAATATACATGTCCCTGCAATCAAGGACAGCAGTTTAGCAATAACAATGAGCAAAACCCCTCATAGGTGGTTGCATGCCCCCAGCAACATTATCCCAAGTTTATAAGAGCAATAGTTAAAATATAATAATATAAACAAGTTACTTTTTTATCAAAAAGATAATATTTAACCATAGGTGCTTGGGTATGCCTATTGCTTAGCTATGTATACTGCAGCTTAAATTGCACAAGAGGATAAATATCAAGATATATGCAAATGAAGCTCTGCTGCAGTTGTGTAGTGGGCAGAGCATTCACCTTACAAGCAGTCATTCCTGGTTCGTGTCTCACTCCAGTACATTCCATTTTCCATGCCAAATCACTTTATGAGCAATATTTTTTGTTGATTAACCTACTAAATAACATATATTTGTGAACTGGAGTACTGCATTAAATGCAGATGTGAGATGTCATTGTAATAATGTTGTAAAATCCACAGATAAACACAAGTGCCCCATACAGTATATGTACACATGAATCAGGGATATAAATCGAAGGTATAAAGTGTAATGAATGATAAATCCATAGAGTGTCCAAATCAACCACCTTCCCAAGAACCATTTTACATTTCTGTCTAAATTAGCATGGGGGTAAGCGGGAGTAAGCACTATTAAGCAGTAGTAAGCGGGAGTAAGCATATTTAAGCAGTAGTAAGTAGGTTTAAGCCCGTTTGCACAATGCGCACACAGGTTAAGCAATACTGAAGCTAACTCTCTGCAAGCATATTTAACTGGAAATTAGCATTGCTTACTTTCATGCAAACCCATGCAAACCAGCTTACAATTGCTTAAAAGTCCCTTAATCACTCTGTATGCAACAGCTGCTGTTCTGGCCAGAAACAAAATAAACAGCCCTTGCAGGTATTTAACCCAGGACCCTGTATACTAGAGTCAAAATAGTTAACCACTATACCATGACAGCTGTGAAGACAGTTGTTGTTTTTCCAATACATCTGGCAGTAGACATATTGAATAGTATTGAACAATTGTTGTGACTTCTACAATTGTATAGTACATGTTAGTGATATTATTGTTGCATCACATATGTTGTTATATCTAAATATACGCATATCAGATACATACAGTGTGATACGTCTGGGAAGGTATACGCAGCAGTAATGTTTACACATGACAAGGATATGGATATATACATATGTAGATATATGCCTACATGTACATACACATATATATTGATATATATGTATTTATACACATCTGTATAGTTCATCATATATATGGTCATTTATAGCTCTCTCTATGTATGTACATCATATATGTACATATGTATCTATTTTTATATATCTATATATATATATATATATATATATATATATATATATCTTTATATGTGTAGACATATATAAATGTGCATATGTTTTTATATATATATACATATATATATATATATATATATATATATATATATATGCATATGTGTTTGCATATGTATATATATATATATATATATATATATATATATATATATATATATATATATACACATAAATATATATCCATATATGTATGTAGATATGTATATATCTATATATATATATATATATATATATGTTTACCATATGTCCAGAACATGGAGTGGAGTCATACCTCAGCACCAATAGTCTCAACCTCTTAGTGCAAGGGGATGTCATGTATGTATAGCAGGTATATATATATATATATATATATATATATATATATATATATATATATATATATATATATATATATATATATATATATATATATATATATGTATAGATATATATGTAGACTGTTGCTACTGTAACAGGGTTTGTCTTAACAGACATGTTGTGTGTGGGAGGTCACATCTGCTATTGACATGTACGCCATCAGTTACTGACAGACATCAGACATCCTAAGGACATCATAGTGCAGTACCACTGATAGCACAGTAATGATCCTGTGGACTATAGCAGTGATATGACCAATATATGTGGACAGTCTGGCACACTCTGCTCAGTCCAGAGGTATACACAGATCCCCTTAGTGCGAGGCATGTGGACCAAGCCTGACAATATGAATGTTAACAGCGATGTACATGGATATATCACATAAATACCGGACTACATATGCCCACACAGTTTAAGCATTCAGACATTCCTGTCTGACACATAATAACTGGTGGTGCAGAGGTCACATGGCCACATACTACCCACTAGTTCGTGACATACATCTGTACAGCATCCCACAGCTTTGTCAGAAATACACAACAGTTATGTTGGCCCAGTTAGTGACATACAATCTGTACAGCATCCCACAGCTTTGTCAGAAATACATAACAGTTAAGTTGGCCCAGCAGCAGTACATATTGCAAATATCTGGACATAACATCAGCCTGATTTATTACACTAAGCTGCTAGACATGTAACAAAGCACTGTGCAAACTGCAGGCAGACTGCCACAACACTGGCCTACATTTCGTATGGGGGAATACACATGAACCTGCAAATATAACAGGGTCTGCAGGCATGTCACAGCACAGAGTAACAGACACCTGTGTGAAAGTGCATACCCACAACCAATGTGAATACAGCCACAGCCACATATGGTACGCAAGCTTAATATTACACTATATGGACTGTCTGATCAACACCATCCTCATATGTGCCACTCACACACTAACCCTACATATACTGGGTCATGACACAGTGTGGTCCAATACCTTTCTGTGGTATGGGATATGTGTGTGTTTGGCCCTACAAACATGTGAGCCGATAGGGTACCATACACTGGAGCAGCATGTAACATCAGATAGAACAGGACTAAGAACAATGACATCTACTGCAGTCTATACACAGGCCAAGGTATATATTCGCAATACACATACTGTCAACAATCACATTAAGTACACAGACCCCACTACTGTACACACAACCACAGAATGCCCAGGTTATGTCTTCAGAAATAAACCTACTATACATAACATGTCTAGCAGTCTGATATCTAACTGGCTTGCTATCAGGTATGATGTCAATACATAATGGTGTACAGAACATATGCACCTCTTACTGCATGACATATGTACAAAGGTTGACAGAGTTGTGGCTGGAGCCACAAACACTGGGCCAATATTGGCATGTTGCTGTGATACCCTCACACATTTACTGCTGTAACAGGGTTTGTTGTGACTATGTCCTATGAGGGATATGAAGTCAGTAACTCTCATGGCTGTCACCATGTACTGACTGCAATCCTCAGACTATGCTTCTGCAGTTCTAAGATAGGTGAACTGTGAGTAACACAAGACACATAAGACTTCAAACCCTGGCCAGTCTGCAGATAACCCTACAGGTGGGTGTTTCCTCAAATACATAACACTGTCATGACAGGTATTAAATCATGTAGACCAGCCATATCCACACAAACCCTGCTAAACCAACATTACTCCAAAGGCAGAAGAGCAACACTTACATTCTGTAGTCATGTCTGGAACATCCCCCTCCTGTTTGTTGGCCTGTCTCACCAGTGTATGTTGTTAGAGGTATATCCGACTCCCATTTGTGATGCTGTTTGCCAAACACCGACATGAAGTTCTGCTCACAGTGAATGAAAAGGACCAACACCCACATGATGTTCCTAGTTATAGGAGTGTGTTTCCATGCAATTGGCTATGGGAATGTTACCACAGCTGTATCACATGCAATCAGCTAGTGGGAGACTGCAATTGTTGCAGAGGCCATCAGCTGATCATGAGCATCTCTTACAAAACACAAGCTGCTGCCTAAGCAAAGCAGGTATACTTCTCCAGATCCACCAGAGAGGGAGTGAGAGAGACAGACAGAGACAAAGTAAGACAGGGAGGGGGGTGGGAGAGTAAAACCTAAGCATGTTTGTCTCACACACTTACCAGTACGGGGTTTCAAACCGCATTACATGTCTATGCAGTTATTGCATGCGCCACATAGCTTATATGTTGGGGAGCTGTGCAAAGGTATATTTGATAGTGAGTGACATCTGCAACAGTGATAAAGGGGGGATAAGGTAGGTGTAGTACATGTGCCTATCCACATGAACAGGTGTCAAGTTCAACACAGCCACACTCTCTCAGGGACTCACACACATTATCACAGTTGGCAGGGTCAGGCTTAGACTTCCTAACTAGCTAGTTTGCCACAATACAATAAAATGCAGGTATCACATGCACCACCAGGGTTATCAGGATGATATATGGGCAAAGGGTATGCCAGGGTGTCTGACATCAGAAGGCATGCTTCAGTAGGCCAATGGAAGGTGTAGTGAGTATGAATGGCATCCAAATCATTATACTCCACACACACACACACACACACACACACACACACACACACACACACACACACACACACACACACACACACACACACATGCGTGCGCACACACACACACACACACACACACACACACACACACACACACACACACACACACACACACACACACACACACACACACACACACACACACACACACACACACACACACACACATAAACACAGGTTGCCAGTACTGACATGCATGGGTGCATTGCTTCACAGGTATGTAGTGGTTTACTGTGCCAGAAGGCTGTACAAGGCTAGGTACAGGGTATACCTTTGCTTTGGCCCACATGACAATGGTCTGCTGTGTGGCTCAGGGATGTAGTGTCTGGATTGGCCTACACAGGTGGGTATTGTATTCACCATCCAGTCATCTGGGTTACTATTGTGGGTGGCCAGTGCTGTGCAATGCTTGCCATGTATGTGTTCTATAGTCCATGTCATGGACAGTGTCTGGGATGTGCACACATCACGCATGCATGTTCTATGACATGTGGAAGTGTACCTGGGGTGTCTGGGGCATGTTGTGTGCACAGATTGTTATCATCTGAAATGCCATTCCTGGCCTCATGTGGACAGAACTGGCAATGGACACCAAGTTGACCCTACACCTACATTGACAGCATGATACAGGTATTCCCTGGTGTCAGTAGCATCTGTCCATACAGGTCATGTGTATAAGGCATGGTATGTTCTTTATGGGTTACATTTGCTGGCATTACAGTTGTCGCAGGCATCCAGTGGGGAGCATAGTGAAGGAGCACTGTATGCAACTATGTGCCTATAGTAGGGATGGGACAGGGAGCCATGCTCTCTGTAGTCCACTGCAATCACACCATGGTTACTATCTGTGAGCAATATGCAGGGAACTACTAACATAGTGGTTATTGCCTAGCTGAGTGTGTTTGTGTATGAGACATGGGTTGAAAGTGTTCTCTGGGTAATACAAGGGTTGCCTAAATTGTTCACCAGGCCTTGATGTCACACGTAGGGGTATGGATTGTCTTCCCCAGTCTTTCTGCTGTTTGGCATCTGTTATCCTTGTAAGGTGGACATTGTGACATATAATAGGCCCACCATATAAGAAATTTGCAAAACACACCCCACAATAAGCCCAATTGTTACACACTCACAGCCATCTCCACACAGGATACAAATGATAAACACACACCAAGTCTCACAGATGCTATGAATGGGATTAGAACTCCTGCCTAAGTAGTACATCACACTACAACATTACACAGTTATAGCACATGCCACGGAGATTACTGAGCTACTCTTTCCCCAAAGGTGTATTTCAAAGTGAATGACATCAGCAGGCTTGCCAAAGAAGGGCAATGGAGGTTGTAGTGACTGTGAATGGCCTCAAAAGCATTGCTCTCTACACAGACAAACAAAAACACACACAAACATCCACACTTGCCATGTCTGGGACTAGAACTTCTACCTAATTAACCTATCACATTACAACATTACGCAGTTATAGGACATGCTACAGAGATTATTGGTTACTTTTTCCCCAAAGGTGTATTTCAAAGTGAATAACATCAGCAGGCTTGCCAAAGAAGGGCAATGGAGGTTGTAGTGACTGTGAATGTCCTCAAAAGCATTGCTCCCTACACAGACAAATAAACACACGCAATTGCCATGTCTGGGAACAGAACTCCTACCTAACTAATATATCACACTACAGTATTACACAGATATAGGACGCACAATGGAGATTACTGGGCTATGCCTTCCCCATTTCAAAGTGAATGACATCAGCAACCTTGCCAAGGTTGAGCAATGGAAAGCATTGTTCATAGGTTCGTAGGGTCATACATTGATACTAGGCTATCACCCTAGGGCCTATACATGCCTAGACATGACACTTCCCTGGCTATGACTTCCCAGAATATTTACTTCACTGCACTCCTGTCTAGCAGGGCAGTTGACATGATCCCCGGGGCCAGTTTCCTATCTCCCATCCAATTATCCAGGGTCCTTTTTAAGAGGGCCAAAGAGGCCCTCTGCTTGACATGTATGGGCAGTCTATTCCAGAGTCTGGGGAATCTCTGGGTCAGGAACACATCCCTCCAGCATGTATTGTTCATTGTGATGACAAGATTTGGATCCCTGGAGCATGTGGCTGTGAGGGTTTGGAATTCTTTAAGTGTAGCATGTCCAACAGCTGTGGGTTTGACATGGCATGATATATTAAGCAGAGATTGCCTCTGAGAACACAATACATGACAGAGTATAGCTGTATGATTTTCAGATGGTCAGCATAGGGCATCTGGCTTAGGCCTATGATTCATTTTGTGAGGTATGTCTGCAGCCTCTCTAGTTGTTGCAGATGTCTTGTGAGGTACATACATAATGGGCCATTGTAGTCTGTACTGGGTCTACTGAGAGATGACTACAGTGGGACAATGGCCTCCTTTTTATTTTTATTTATTTATTTTATTTATTTTACATTTGTTGACCGGGCTAGTCCAACTGGATATATGTCCATTTTCAGTAGAGGCCTGGGGAGAAAAGCTCCACAAGTTAAACAACCAGTACATAAGAACAATGATATTTGCAAAAGACATTTGAACTATTAATTATAAAGTCACACAAAACATGTAAAAAAATGAGAAATGTAGAGAATGTACTTTATAAGCAATACTTGAACACACTCATACTATAAAATTTACACACAAGTCCTAAAAAAGTAGGCTGGTTTAGTTGATAAGACAAACACTATATACATAGGTATATGTCCTCAATAAAATAAGTGATAAAAATTATGTTATAATGGGTAGGGGAAGTTGTTTAATCTGGGTTAGCACAGGGGCATAGCCAGTGTGATTTGAGGTAAGGTTTAAGTTTACTTTTAAATAGATTAACTGAGGATAGTGAGGTTAGGTGATTGGGGAGACTGTTCCAGGTTTTACCCACTGTATTAGAGAACAGAATGTCCCCTGCTGAGTTATTGGATTTAGATATTTGTACTAGTAGTTTGTTAGATGAACGAAGGATTTTGAGATTATTATAGGAGGTGACCATGGAAGTGAGTATAGGAGTATTTTGTGGCTGGTACAGGATCTTGTGGGTAACAATTATTTGATTGAATAATATTAGGTTTGGTAATTCAAACCAGTCTAGTTGATTCAAATTGATACAATGATGGGTTCTATAGGAGGAAATCTGACAATATTGTTGTACAAGGTAGTCAGCTTATTCAGAGCACTTTTACATAATTTGGTGTAGATGGGAGAGGCATAAAGCAGAGTAGATATAAGGTGGGTGTGGGCTATGGTAATTCTGGTTAATGGAGTCAGAAAGGGTTTGATCCTATACAGGGAACCTAATTTCTTATTAACTGTTTTTATAGTGTTATTGATGTGAGGCTCATAAGAGAGATTATTATCAATTAGAACCCCGAGTAGTTTAGTGGTAGTATAGGAGATATAATGGTTCCGTTACTAGAGGTTATGGTAAAGTTAAGTGGGGAGGTTCTACGGGTGGGTGTGAATAGTAGCATTTTGTTTTCTTTGGGTTTAAGATAAGACATCTATGCAGGAGCCAATTTTCAACTGTATTAAAGGTCTTTTGGGTTAGGGATTGAAGTTCTGATGGGGAAGTGGCAGAGCATATAAGTGTGGAGTCATCTGCGTATTGGATGCAGGTGGCTTGTGGGATTACAGAATGGAGGTCATTAGTAAAGATGGAGAAAAGTAAAGGTCCCAATATGGATCCTTGTGGGACTCCTAGGGTAACTGGAAGGTGTGAAGATAAGGTTTTTGCCCATAGTACAGCTTGTTTTCTATTATTTAAGTAGGACTGGAACCACTGACTAACAAGATCATCCAATGACAGGTTTCTAAGAGTGTTTATGAGGAGGTGATGATTGACCATGTCAAAAGCTTTTGACAGATCAATAAAGAGGGCTGAGGATAGGGTGTCATTATTATGATTTCTATTAATATGGTCAGAAAAGGATAAAAGAGCAGAGGTGGTGCTATGAAATGGTCTAAAACCATGTTGACAGTTAGGTAGTAGATTTTTTTCAAGAAGATGGGTTAAAAGTTGCCTGTGAATACATTTCTCCATTATCTTTGCAACAGGGGATAATATGGCTATGGGCCTGTAGTTGGAAAGGTCCTTGGAAGTCCCGCCTTTGTGCAGGGGGATAATGTGGGAGACTTTCCAGATGGATGGTATGTATCCTTCAGTTATTGTTCTATTAATGAAGATGGATATGGCGTAAGCAATTTCTTTAACTGATTTTTGCAGGTATTCTGCAGGTAGTTGATCTGCAGAGAGTGTGGTGGGTTTAAGCTGGTGGATAAGTTTACAGACAAGGGATGTGGGAACTGGTTGAAAATGAAATAGGAGAGAGTTATTGATCGCGGCTGTGCTAGAGCATGTGGTGTTAGGAGATAGTTGGTTGGCCAGGGATTTAACAGTTTCTGTAAAGAAAGTGTTACATGAGTTGGCTATTTGGGTAGGGTTATTATGATTAGAGCCAGAGGGAGTGGGAGTTCAAGAGTGTCTTGGGTGTAGGAGGTTATTTATGCCTTGCCAGAATTTTTGTGTATTTTTCTGGTGGGCTTGTTGAAGGTGGCAGTAGCAGTTCCTTCTATCAGACACTATTACTTTTTTTAGTTTCATTTCTTAGCTGCCCAAACCTTAGGTGATCTGAAGGGCTTTTTGATGCCCACCAGTTGGCCCATTTTCTTGGATGTAAAGCCCTTAGTGGGAAGTGTTCTACATAGGTGGGTTTCCTGATTGTTGTGGTGATGTGGCTATCAAAGGTGAGACCACTGTCCACCTCTGTGCCTAAGTCTGTTGTCACACTTTAGGTGTTTAGTGTACTGCCACCTATGTAGTACTTCACAGGTACATGTCCCTTCCCAATGGGGATAACTATATATTTATTGGTATTGATCTTGAGGCCATGGCTCAGGCACCAAGCATATCCTTCTGTAAGGCCCTCCTGTAGAATATCCACATCATGTGGGGATTCAATATTGGCTACCAGTGTGCAGTCATCTGCGAACTTTGTTTGCCAGTGTCCCTTACTGTTGTACTGTACTTCAGAGCAGTAGATGCCAAACAAGGGCAGTGCCAGGAATAAACCCTAAGGTACTCCAACTATCACTTCTCTGGGCCTGGGCTTGGTGTCACCTACATTTACAGTATGGGTTCTGTCAGTACAGCAGTTGGCAGCCCATCAGGTGGCATAGGGATTAATGACCAGCGTGATACATTTATCTATGATTCCAGACTGGGGGATGGTGTTGAAGGCTTTGGTGAGGTCCGGATTGGCTGTGAGAACCACCTTACCCTCGTCCACAGCTCTGGAGATGGATTCATAGTTGTCATTCAGGTTGAGATGACATGATTGGCCCTTCACAAACCCGACCTGGTTACGGTTCAGTGTTTGCAGGTTGCCAATGTCTTTATTTTAATTTCCATGATAATACATTCCATGGCCTTGCAGATCAGGCACATCATACTGCTGGGGCTGTAATTCCCAGGATCCAAGGTGGCTCCACCCTTGTGGACTGAGATAACTGTAGCTGTGTGCCACACAGTGGGCATGAAGCTTGAGGTGGGGCTATGATTAGACATGGCATGTAGGTGAGGTGCCAGTTCAGTTTGTAGCTCATGTAGTACACAGCCTGGGATGTTGACTGGTCCCATGGTTGCTGTTGTCATAGCTCTGGAGAGTGCAGTTTTTACCTATGTGGCCATTATTACCAGAATATGGCAATATTTCTGTGTTGAGATGGGCCCTTTGGGAGTTGGGAGGGTGGTGCAGTTGGCACTGAATTAATCTGGCAGGATATTGACAATAACCCTGGGAGCAGTATATTTAATACCGTCCTATTGTAGCTCAGAGCAGTTCTGAGCATTGCCATTTAGATTCCTCACATAGCTATGGAACATCCTGAAGTTGTATTTGGCATCTTTGGCTATATTATGTTCGTAACTAGCTTTGGTGGATGTTATGAGGGATCTCTGCCTCTTACTGTAGCTGGTAAGGGAGTATTTTGCATCCTGGAAATTCCCCCATTTCTGCAACAGTTTCCTCCTTTTGTTGTACAGTATGTTTCTGGCAGGGGGCCACCACATTGGCTTCCTTTTCTTGGTGGGGAGCATCTTGGTTCTATATTGGATGGCATGATTCATGCATGAGTGGATGTGCTCATACAGTGCCTTCATGTATGATTCAGCAGTCGCCCTTTCAGTTCCCATCTGCATGGGTATCATGATGTTAGTCACGTCTGACATGTGTAGCATGACACTGGATTTGGAGATGTGTGTTACTGAGGGTTCCTTACTGGGATGTGGGGGAGGGATGTTGATGTTAAGGGTGATTAGCTCATGGGCAGACCTGACCACCGATGGGGTGACCATAGGTGTGGAGCATTGATTTCCCATGTTGGTAATGACCAGGTCTAGGTTATTTGAGCCCCTGGTGGGACTATGGGTTACTTGATCCAGGGCATTGGGAATTATGACTTCCAAGAACCGTTGGGCACACATGTTGGTACACAAGTAGTTTTCCCAGTTAATGGCAGGGTAGTGTAAGTTACCCAGTATTAGGGTGTTTGCTTGTATCATAATATTTCACAGTATGTTTCAAAAGCTGTAGTGGGTATCATGGGGCATGGTGGGGATCTGTAGCAAGCTATACAATGTGGAATGCAGTCTAACCTACTGTTAGTTGCACTGGGGGTATTTCAGACACATTCTGTTGGGCAAGTAGCCTGGTGGTTTGAATATCCTTGTTGAATATAGACACTCCTCCACCTTTATTATTTTGGTCCTGGTTTGGTGGCCAACAGGTGTGGTGAGAGCTGTACCTGGTATTGCAGGGGTGCTCTCTGGAGGCTTGGATCAGGTATCTGTTACTGCACAGTTATCAATGTTCTCCATTTTAGGTGTGCGTAGTGACTGTGAATGGCCAAAAAACATTAATCCCCCCCCCACACACACACACAGAGTTTCATAGTTGCCATGTCTGGGAATAGAACTCCTCCATAACTAGTATATCACACTACAGAAATACACAATTATAGGACACACCATTGATCCCTACACAGACAAACCTTTATACTTGCCATGTCTGGGAATAGAACTCCTACCTTACTAGTTTATCACATTACAGCATTACACAGTTAAAGGATGCGCCAAGGAGACTACTGGGTTACTTCTTTCCCAAAGGTGTATGTCAAAGTGAATGACGACAGCAGCCCTGCCAAAGTATGGCATTTGAAATTGTAGTGAGTGTGAGTGGCCTAAAAAGCATTGATCCCTACACAGACAAACAAACACAGAAACTTGTACACTTACCATGTCTGGGAATATAACTCCTACCTAATTAGTTTATCACACTACAGCATTATGCAGCTATAAGACACACCACAGAGATTACTGGGTTATTTCTTCCCCAAAGGTGTATTTCAAAGTGAATGACAACAGCAGCCCTGCCAAAGTAAGGCATTTGAAATTGTAGTGAGTGTGACTGGCCTGAAAAGCATCCCTACACTGACAAACAAACACACACACAAACTTTTACACTTGCCATGTCTGGGAATATAACTCCTACCTAACTAGTTTATTACATTACAGCATTACTCAGTTATAGAATGCACCATGGAGATTACTGGACTATCCCTTCCCCAAAGGTGTATTTCAAAGTGAATGACATCAGCAGCCCTGCCAAAGTAGGGCATTTGAAATTGTATTGAGTGAGTGGTCTACAAAGCATTAATCCCTACACAAACAAACACACAAACTTTTGCATTTGCCAGGTTTGGGACTAGAACTCCTACCTAACTAGTTTATCACACTACAGCATTATGCAGTTATAGGACACACCACAGAGATTACTGGGCTATTTTTCCCCAAAGGTGTATTTCAAAGTGAATTACAACAGCAGCCCTGCCAAAGCAAGGCATTTGAAATTGTAGTGAGTGTGACTGGCCTAAAAAAACATTGATCCCTACACAGACAAATGCACGCACACAGATGCCACATCTCAGATTAGAACTCTTACCTAACTAGTACATCACACTACAGCATTACACAGTTATAGGACACACAACAGAGATTTCTGGGCTACTACTTCCCAAAGGTGTATTTCAAGGTGAATGACATTAGCAGGCTTGCCACAGTAGGGCTATGAGGAGTGCAGTGTGTGTGCATGGACCATAACCCATTCATCCAGAGGCAGACACACAACACTCAGGCACACACAGGTTTATATTCCACAGGTACATGTATACAACTATTAGATGACTACTGATGTGTACAGTCATGTTACACAGTTACCACAAGCACCACAGACACTATAGTGCTGAGGGATATCAGAGGCAAATGTCTATGGTGATTGGCATTTGCACATCATGTGGTTTTAGCCAATTGGATGTGTGCTGGGTGGGAGAGGCCTCATGATTGGAGGCTCTTTCTCACTGTCACTCTCGTCCACACAACTATGTATTTGTATTTTTGGCCTATTATAGTGTGTTGTCCTTGGATACATGTGTGTATTTCTATCCAATGTGTGTGTGCAAAGCATGACTGGTGTGTACTGAGGAGTGATTGCACTAACATCTGTGACTGTCAGTTATGTATGGACGACTGATGTTGCCAGACATGGGCTTCATTTCTGTAAGTGTGTGAGCACGCCCAGTATGACCTTTCAGTATTTTGTTGTCTGACTTGTGCTTAATTTCTCTAAGTATGGGAGCATGCCTATTATGACCTTCTGTACTGAATGTGTGAATCCATTCCAGGTAGATTGTACTCCATTGCACACTTGTGTGTTCTACACCTACAGCTAGCAATCTGTTTCTGTGGAATATCTGTAGATTGGTTGACAATATGTGGTCGAAATGGGCAAAGTATGGTGGGTTACTGTAGATAATTGTGTCTGTGCTGCTTCTGCTACATGGTCCAGGTGTTAGCAGAGATATTCAGACATATGTAATGTTTTACACTGTGATGTTTTATGTCATCAGGTGCTGTCAGGTATACATATTTGCTTGCAGTGATGTCCTGGTGAATGCAGCTGTATCCAGTATCGTGGTAAGCAGCCTACATATTTTTGCACAACCATGCCATTCTGGAGGGGAAGCTGCATACACTTGTTGTTTGGTCTGTGTAAATGGTTCAGCACCTTGGTACAGTAGTGGCTGAGGATCCCATGCTTGTACATCCATTGACGAGACAGTATGGCCATATCCTGCTGTGGCCATACCTCACAGGTGTACGAAATCACACAGGTTACCCAGAGGCAGCGGTCATAATTCTGGACATTACCCCTTCACATTGTGGTTTACGAGCAGGTTTGTAGCCACCCATTCTTGTGTTTTCAGCCAGGGATAGTATGTGCACACAGCTGAGTTTCAGACTTCACACACACTCCATGCCGCCCATGCTCCTGCCCCCCCCCATTATTCTATCCTCTTCCATACATTAAGCAAACATTATCTGATATATTCCCTATAGTTATCACCTCATCCCAGCAGTAATTTGATGTTGGTCCACAGTTCATGCAGTAGGACATGGTGGACATATTACTGACATTTGTCCATATGGCCTTGCATTTGGATTCCGTGGACTGTGTTATGTTGTTATTTGGGAGTCCATGACATAACATACATTAGCAGTATGGGTGAGACACTGGCCTTTTTCAGAGGACTGTAGGCTATTTGGTAGTGATGCAGGCCAGCTGTAGCAGGCCGTTGCATTCTGTCACTCCTACAGTCCTAGACTGCAATACACTATATCCCCCTGGGGTGACAGGGTAGGTGTGCAAGGTGTTCATGCCAATACTTTCTGTCATTATTGATCCAGTGGTGTAGATGCTGGCAGGGTGCTGCTTACAGCTTGGGACACACCTCCATGGGACACCTGTTCTGCATACTGCATTCTTTAGCTATTGCTATGCAGATGTGGGGGTCATATTGTACTCATTCTCAACAGCAGGGATAAGACCGGAGAGGAACCTGTGGGTGGTGGTGGGGTGAGCTGGGAGCATGTCCACTTATGCTGGCTTGTGCAGGGACATCAGCTGTTTCTCAATACTTCATACCTATGACCTTTGTGGTCTGCCAGTGTTTGGTCAGACGACATAGATATTCCATACTACATGCCCAAATAAAGTGCTGCTAACCTGTATGTACAATTCCAAGGGTGTGTCCATTTGACAGTTATATATTATATACTATCTGTCTGGGGTACTTCCCCCTGTCTACTGCTTCTTTGTCTGGGCCCACATTCATGCCATGTCCATCTTTCAGATGGTGACACATATTACTTCTAAACAGTTGCTATGGCTTACTACTGGAATATGTTTTGCTGGGAAACTTTGTTTTTGGCACTGTAGTTGTGAGAACTTGGCCCTGTCATCCACAGTAGTGGCCAATGGCCACCAGGACAAACCTCACCATGCATACATACTAACCACGCTCTCACAATATACGACACACACCAACCTAACACACACAGCCCTGCATATTGTACACATGCTACAATCTATCCTGCTACCTTGGCCAGCTCAGGTAATCTGTGCTCCACTGTTATTATACCTACACATACATGTTACTACATTTTTACATAGGATTGGGGGCACACCTGTGTGTTACTATGTGTCTACATAGGACTGGGGGGGGAACACCTGACTGTTACTACATTTCTACATAGGATTGGGAGGCACACCTGTGTGTTACTACATGTCTACACAGGACTGAGGGGGCACACCTGACTATTACTACAGTTCTACATAGGATTGGGGGGGCACAACTGTGTGTTACTGCATTTCTACATAGGACGGCGGGGCACACCTGACTGTTACTACATTTCTACATAGGACTGGGGGAGCACACTTGACTGTTACTACATTTCTACATAGGATATGGGGGACACACCTGACACTTATACACATTTGCTATGACTGTACTGGTATTTCAGATACTCCATTTCATTCTGTATTCTAACCTATCCTGCTGACTAGAGGCATATCAGTGTACTACAGGTCTTAGGTTTGATTGACCTACATTTCAGTTCCTGACTTCTTACCCTTCAGAGCTAACATCCCACTGCCTGACCTGTTGTAGTCTATCTGTGTAGGTCTGGGGGGGGGGGGTAGTGTTCTCCATAGCCATCAATCAGAGGCCTTAGCACAGCCTTTGTTTGTGTTTGTCTACACCTGTCTTGCTGGCTGAGACTGTTGTTGGGTATGTGAGCTTCCCTGACTGGCATGTGTGTGTGTCCTATGGACACACATGTGGCCCTGTACATTTCCTGCAGTGAGTTTTGTCACCTTGTCTAGTACTGGCTACTATGGTGATAGCAGTATTTGTTACAGATCTCATGCTGCCACTATAGGTGTCTACTATCTGCTGGCATCCCATTCAGCCACCCAATTCCCTTGCATGCTCACAGCCATACCATAGATACAAGTAACAACACATACTACTCCATTTGGCAATTGGTAGGAAGAGTGACTTACCTGCCACGGCCTGGGCATACTGGGCACGCCTCCTTCTGCCTACTGGGGAAGGCTCAGGTTGTTCCTCCTCCAAGTCACTCTATGCCTGTGCAGGCCTTGGCAATGGTGGGGGACTGTGTGGACCTGCCCCATGCTGTTCTTCCTGCAGCTGTTTCCGCAGGATCATATTGTGTAGCATAGCACATACGATGACAATTTGGGTACATGTAGCTGGTGAGTACTGCAAGGCTCCATTGGATGTATCCAGGCACTGGAAAAGTGACTTTAGCATCCCAAACACACGCTCTATTATGATTCTGGTCTGTGCGTTTTCCTCATTATGGAGTTCTTGTTCATGTGTGTGTGCATTTCTGATGGGTGTCATCAGCCACGGCTCCAGTGCGTAACCAGCATCCTCCACTAGATGACCGTAAGGGATGCCCCATTGGCAAATCTCTGATACAGCTGCATCAGATGCCAAATGTGGGAGTCATGATAGCTTCCAGGGCAGCCAGCATACACATTCATTATAATGCCCTGGATATTGCACATGATCTGGCAGTTGATGGAGGGGAAGCCCTTGCAGTTGCTGCAGACCCTACCCCACTCACTGGGTGATTTTGATGCATATGTGTGTACAGTCTATAGCACCCATTACCTCAGGGTATTCTGCTATTTGGTGGAAGAGATGCATATTGCTGGCCAGCGCCTCATGGGTGTTGTGGAAATATACGTGCTCACTGGCATGTGCTGACATGGCATCCAGGAACTGGTGGAGTACCCTGGATGCTGATGCTTGTGAGATCCCCATGATATCCCCAGTTGGCCTTTAGAAGGTACCTGTGGCTAGTATTCTTAGGCTTACACATACCTTGGTATCCACTGGGATGGGTTCCCCTCTGTTGGTTCTGTGTATGAGGTGTGGCCGGCACAGCTCAACAATTTACTATAGGAGGTTCCTGTCCACCCTACAGCACTCCACTATCTCCAGCTCATGTAGCCCCTGGCAGGTTACCCTGGGTCTATACAGCCTCTTCCATATGTTGATTTATGATAGCTGCTGCAGCCCCTATCATTTTGTTGCTTTTGTTTGGTAAATTTCCCTGCTTGTGTACACCAGTGGTGTAGAGTATGTGGGAAAACCAGAGGGAAAGGTGTTTGCATATTTTATAGTGGTGTGCTGGGCTGGGCTGGGCTGCTGCCTGTGTAATTGGCTGATTTTGATGCATTTCACCTGTCAGCTATGCTAGTTCTCCTTGATTACCTTCTTACTGCTGTTTTCCCTTCCCATTGCCTTCCTATTTAAACCCGGGGGCTCGCCACACAAACACAGTGCTCAGAGCTGCTATTTCCTCGTTTACTTTTTTTTTTCCTTTAAAATATGGTGCGCGGCGCGCACACCCATTTAGGCAATGTAAAAAGTGCTAGGCAGCCTCAGACACACCCCCTTGCTTTGCTCTGCTTAGCTAAGGGCAAACCCAAGCCACAGGGCTCCAGTAAGCTTACAGTATGCCTGACACACCCCTCTATGATGTCAGCTAGCTCTTAGACTTGCACCATAGCTTTCCTGCACCGACATGGTTGGGTGCATGTTAGCATTGAGGGGGAATCTAGAATTCAGTATCGTTCCCCTCATTTGCATAGGATTGCCTGCTAATGCCTAGTTACAAGTACCACACTGAGCCTTCCCACTTAGCAACCACTATTCACTGGCCATGTTGTGTTCTGTTGCCATTGAGTATAATGGCAAAATTGTGAATATGGATACAATGCTTATTTCAAGTTTTTTTTTTTAATTTTCGGCCCGATACCATTTGCGCGCCTCTGCCCTACACTTAAACAGTCGAAATCGGCTAAAACAAAATAAAAGTTATTTTTTTTATTTTTGCAACTGTTTTTCATGCTGATGGCCATATATTTGGCCATTGGGATGCTTTCCATATAATATACACCCTTTATTTGGAGCTGTCATGGCTCTGTTTTGTACTTTGCAGAAATGTACTCGGTTACTAACTGAGTACATTGCTGCAGATTACACTAGTCCAGCATGGCCAGCTGCCAGCTTCCTGGATCGCAAATTAACCTCATTTGCATGGTTTTCACCTGCAAATGGGGTAATTTGCATACAGGAGCTGTGTCCATGCAGGAATAGTGCAGGAGCACTTGTGCACGTCCCGGGAGCTTATTCCTGGATCGCATGACAGCCATATTGCCTCCAGCAGCTACTTCACTATTCCTGCAATCCGTGCAGAGCTTGCTGAATCCTGAGGATGGTGTTGTACTGAACTATGAAACTGTAGTTGAGATCAGTCTAAGGTATAATCAAGCTCATATAGAACAGTGGGATATTCATATAAAAAAAAAATTATTTCCAAAGATACCCACATACTCTTCCATATGCTTAATATTATAGTTTATATTATCAGAACTAGTGGAACTAGCTTTTTCACAGAATTCTGAGTTCCCAGTACCCCTTTAAATGTCCCTTGCTTTATAGCCCTAAATCTTTTACCAAACACAAAGACATAGTTCATCGCAAAATCCCTCACATACTGGAAATTTGCTCTTTCATCAAATATCTTTTAACAAAAAAGTCGACCAGGCAGTCACGCAAGGTATCATGTTACTAGATATAGTCTATGCTCTAAGTCGACCAGGCAGTCACCCAAGGTATCATGTTACTAGATATAGTCTATGCTCTACCTGTGGTAACTGCTGATTCATCAATAAATTGCCAAGCACAGCTCTACTTTAACACATACACTGCTTACTAAGTGACTGCAGTTCTACACATCCATCTGTTTTATCCTTTTCGGGGTTACACGGATGCCAGAGCATATCCTGACAAACAATGGACACATGGTATTGAAACCCATTATGGACAGGGTGCCAATTTTTTTCAGCATGCACACTCTCATTCAGTCAGTCACTCACTCAAACACTCAAAATACACTGCCTATTAATCTAGGGGACATTTGGAGATAACCAATTCACCTACTGCATGTCTTTGGGAGGCAGAAGGAAAATGGAGCAACAGAAGAAAACACATGCAGATAGAAGGCAATTATGTAGGCACTGCACAAAAAGAATCCCAGCTGAGGATCAAGCCAGATAATTTATTGCACCATATACCGTGTATCATTTCTCAGTGGTCTCCATGTTAAAAAATGAAAGAATTTGGACCCATAGACTTGTCACCTCCTAATCCCAAACAGACAGCATCTCACACAAACCTGGCATTTTTTAGACCTAAAACTTTGAAGAAATTCCATAGTCAATCCTCCTGACAACTAAAGTCCAACATCTTCAAGTCACTAGAGAAACCCCTTTTATCCAACATCCTCACCACATGCTGCTGCTATACGACAGACTGTAACATAATTTCTTATCTGCTTCTCTTTGTTTTGCTACAGCTGGGTGTGATTTGTTGTTATTCTGCAGAATGTAATTTGATTCCTGTCCATATCGATTCCTGTTTGTGCTTATTCTTCTTATGTCTACCTCTTCAGCTTAACTGTTTGCTCAGCTTTGACTGAAACTTCTTTCATAGCCTCCTTTTTTACATCTCCTGTAATACCAAGCAAATAATAGCTCCTCATAGTTGTTACATACATTTCAACTAAATATCCATATGCCTAATCTAGCTGTATCACATGCATGTTCAATATTCCCTTTTGTGTTATCATTTATAGCAATATGCATGACTGATTTCTTTGTTCTATCGCAGTAATGTATTATAGAATACAACGCCCCGTTTGGTATGTACCTCTCAAGACATAGGCAACAACTGGAAAGGCCGCAGAAATACCTCACTATAAGAATCACAGGCCTAAAGCAGATGCCCTACGCTGACCGCCTTAAAAAACTCCAGCTATACTCTGTCGCATATCGTCTACTCAGGGGCGATCTCTGTTTAACATACAAGGCCATGTCAAACCCAGAGCTGTTGCACATGCTACACTTAAAGAAATCCCAATCCCTCTGAGCCACACGCTCCAGGGATCTAAACCTTGTCATCACAATAAACAAAACATGCTGGAGGGATAGGTTCCTGACCCAGAGACTCCCCAGACTCTGGAATAGATTGCCCATACATGTCAAGCAGAGTGCCTCTTTGGCCCTCTTCAAAAGGGACCTTGACGATTGGATGGAAGAAAGGAAATTCACCCCGGGGATCACATCAGTTGCCCTGCTAGACAGGGGTCCAGGGAAGTAAATAGTGTGGGAAGAAATAGCCAGGGAATTGTTATGGCTAGGCTTGTATATGCCCTAGGGCTGATAGCCTAGTACCAACCTATGAACCTATGAACCATCTTGTGAATTAACTGTAAATAGACAGATATGTTACATGACTATATAAGTTACCAAGCATTGTTATAAGGCTTGTTTTGAATCATGTATATCACATGTTTGATTGCATATACAGTATCTATGTGATTCATTTTTGTTTTTGCTGTCTTTAAGTCATGACAGAAAGAAGTCCACTGGGTGGTACACCCATGTAGTAAACATTCCTGGTTCTAAATAAACTTGACTGACTAACAGAAAGCGTAGCTACTGCAGCACGGCTGTCCACCTGGTGGTGTGAATATTGGCTCATGATGATGGTCACTGTTGTTGTGACACCCCAAATCAATGTGCAAAAATAGGAAAAAGGGAGTTGTGGATGGATGGATGAATGGATGGCTAACAGAAAGGGTTGATACTTCAATGCAATATTCAGATGCTGCTTTTATAAACTGTGATTTTTTTCCATCAGCATTACTCATGTATGTTCAAAAGGTAATCATTAAAGTATGCAATTTATAATTATATTCGATAGTATAAAACAGGAATAATGTTTTAAACAGTGTAATGTAACAAATTTTGCAACCCCCTGCTGATTAGATCATAAATGCAGCACAGAATTATTAACCAGAATATTATAACAACAATGAAGTTATGATGATCTTCATTTTACCTCTACAATGTCTTTCACATATGAAAAATCCAGTGTGAGAATCAGTTCATGCAGCATTATAATGCAACTCATATAATCGTCTAAACTAGTTTGTGGCAAAAAATGCACCACTGGTTTTATGCAGCAAGTTATGTTTCCTGAACCTTCCTTTGGTGGCCTGTTCAACTCCCCACACTTACTATTAAATGTTCTACAGTGGCACTTTTCTCAAATGTAAAGTTGTCCTAGATGAACATGTTGCTAAAGAAAAACAGCTGTCTTTTAGCAGCTGGTGTTTGAATACAATTAACTGATGAACAGAGATGAACATGTTGTTAAGGAAAAAAGTTTACTTTGAACAACTGGTGTTTGAATATAGTTAATTGGTGAACAGGCTGCTTTCATGTGGAATCTGTCTGAGCATGGACTGCATATTTTCTTTTTCAATAGTTATTGATACAGTGGTAGTATTGTTGCCTCACAGCAAGAGGTTCTCCTGTTCAATTCTCGGCTGGAGTGCCTTCTGTGTGGAGTCTGCATGTCCTCCCCGTGGTCGAGTGGCCTCCAAAAGACATGCGTGAATGGGCGTGCCTTTGCTGAAGGTTGGGTGCCGGGCTGGCAACTCGGCACCATAAAAATCTACTGCCAACCATTAGCGGACCGGATTTCCGCTGTGGTGACCCCTAACCGGGAAAAGCCAAAAAGACAAACAACAACAACAAGTTCACTAATATGGATAAAAGCTACCCCATTATCTGGTAACAAATATGTGTAAATATGTTTGTGTCCCCCCAGCCCTGAAAACATATTGATCATCTATCATGTTACGGTGCTGCTCCTCCATATCTGTCTTTACACATCTAAACCAGCTGGGTTTCTGCCTAGGGTGGGACAACCATAGGATGCAGTTACCGTATCTGGCTCATGAGTGGCAGAGGCTCCAATCATCTTACACAATATCATCAGGTGGGACGAATGGGATCAGTGAGGACACAAGCTTGCAATGTTGTCAACAGATCTGTATTATATTCATTTATATGCATTTTATGGACAGCAGACTGAATCTCTTTGCATTTAAAGTTCTACATTATTTAAGCATGGTCCTTTATGTCCTGTTTGCTGTTAGCATGGTCTATAACAAGATCCAGTGAGACAGCTGCTATTCTGAATTCCTCCAAGAGAGACAAGACATCATTCAACCACTTAAACATATCCCTCCATCTAGAACTAACACACTGAGCATGTTACCTAACCCCACATCCCCAGAGTCTCAGATGGAAGTCTAGTACCTGTGTTAATGGGCTCAATGAGCGTTATGGTCAACCTATAAAAACCTTTGCTATATAACCTTGGGGAAACAATAAAATGTTACAGACTTAGATTTTCTTACGTATCAAACCTAAGCTCTTTACTGCTAAATGAATGCGATTGAAACTTCCTTGGAAGAGGGTACCTATGATTCACCCTTGCACCTGAAACCAAATGTACAGTATATTTTGCATCTAGAAGACTTCCTGGGATAACAAATCTTTGGCAAACTAACTGTATACATTACAATGTGCATCAAATAAGAAAACATTATGAGATCCCCTCCAAAGCCATAAGTAATCATGATTAATCCCTTCAACTTGTCTCATGAGATGGCTTATAATACTGGCCCATGCCACTGTTAATTAGGATCCGTTGCAAGAGAGCTGAATCCAGAGGGGTAGTACATGGCTTTGACCTTCTCACCACTTCCATTGAATGTCTTTGTGGATGCATGCCCCAGTAATTCTGTCATTAACACCTCAACAGAGGCCACAGAATAGAGTGAGGCTGAAAATTCACTGTGAAGGGCCACAGTTCCATGCACAAGACATGTATGATTCCCCAAGAATATTGCATAGACAATGGTAAAGAACACAGGACTTAAATGAAATACTGCACCACTCCAAAAACTGAAAAAAAAACAAAACTTTTTCCACCTGCTTTGCTTTTGCACATTGAGGTAATGATGGAGGGGGGATCTGTATGCAGGCCGTATAACAGTATAAGATGACTGACAGGACTGGGAGAGCAGTGCATAATAGTAACAGGGACAGACTAGTTTAAAATGTATCCATTCAGATTTAGTCAAAATATACCACTAGCTTTAAAAAAGAGGTATTGCACTATCTCAGTGCTGTTTCTTCTCATACTTCAAATCAAAAACTATGTTATTATGACTGGCAGTCTTTTTACTGGACTAGCTGGGTGTCTGCCTGTCTTTCTAATATTCTTTTATCTTTTTGTAGTTATACTTAAAATACCTTATGAGCTATGATCATCTTTGTAAACTCATGGGCACTTTCAGGTAAGGCAGTCTCAGTAAAACTTTTACCAGAGATTTCAAAATGAAGTAAACACTAATGGCTAGCTACAATCTATTTCTGCAACTATATCAGAGTGACACCTTCTTTGTGTATATGCAGTTACACATATTTGCATGCGTGTGTGAGTATGTTGTATTTTCACATGTAAATGCAGGGTTATAGACATGAAAGGCTGTATCAGAATTACATTTCACTTTGCTAGAGTTATTGTTACGATACCCACTGAAATACCCAAAGGTGCATGAACAATTATTTTTGGAACAAGATTTAACAAAACAGTATACAGTATATCTAAAGCCAAACAAAAAATATACAAAAATACCAGATCCATTGCATTTTCATTTATCTTTTGTTGACAACTCAAGCAGATGGGACCTCAGTTTGATATCTCTTATGAAGGATGGCACACTCAGGGGTGTAGCCAGCAGTCCCCTTTAATGCTGCATTATAGTGTCAGCAATTTAAAAATGTATTAAATCATCTGTAGAGGGAATAGAACCTACAGCATCTTCTAATACCAATGATAAATATATTACATGTTGAGCCACTGGCATTATAACATTACAAAGTCTACTACTTTTTCTTCTTTACATAACAGCATTAAATTCTGCACAACTTATTTGTTTATTATGGCTGTATATTGCTGGATATTTTTGAATATAAAGTAAACAAGCTGATATTCTAGTGACCAGCAAAGGCACAGCCAAATGCAGTTATGGAGAAACTGCTGACTGACACTACCCTTTGCTTAATATTTTAGTACTCTAAAACAATTATGGCAGTGTTGTCCACTACTAAAAATTATGCAGGTTTGGAGTTAGTGTGCATAATTAAATGGGGGGAAAAAGTAGATTTCTTCATATTACAGGTATGAAGGTGGAAATATCCCTACATTCACAGTATCAATGAAGTTTCTTCTGGAGAATAACAATATTTTTATCTGTAATGTGGCCACTCATGCAAACTCCATTCAGTCATTTGCTATTTATGTTTATATTACATTGCTGTTTTGCAAATTTAATTACAAAAATCACTTGCATCATCCACTCTATCTCTGTGTATATAAAAATGCAAGAATACATGCAAATACAGAAGTAATAAAAACAACTTGACATGATTTGATGTGGCTAAACAGATATGAAAATGTTATTGTAATGAAAGTATAATGGCTTGTTTATGCAATTATACCTTGTGATCAAGGTCACAAGAAACAAAGTATTGTTTATTCAATAACTGATTGTACAGAATAGCCAAATGAAACATTATGTCCTGTTTTCAGATACGGCCCAGGGCAAAGCCTGTAAAGTTCTTCAGGTTACATATGATTTATAGTTACACAAGGTTATAACATGAGGAAATTTGAAATATTGTTACTGTACATTGAAAAAGGAATGAATATTCAAGGGAAATAAGATAAAGAAACACTAAGAGCATTCCCAGGGGGTACAGTGTTGGAAGGAAAAAGCAGGGGTAATAGTGGAAAGTTTGCTTTTACTAATGAAGCCAAGGGGTAAAGTGGCAGGTAAGGAGGGCCAGCCAGTCTGAGGTGCCATCAATGACTCAGAGATTGATGTTTTGTTTATTACAGGACAAACATTCTTGAGGGAATGAAAATAAATGTAGATGAATAATGGCGAGGAAAACAGTCCATAATCTAAGTTAAATATAAGAATAAGTATATAGCCCTGGGATGGAATTAGATGGGACTGATAGTTTGAAAAGTGAAAAAGGTAGGAAGGAAACTAAACATGGATATAACTTGCAAGGTCATGAAGGCAAAACGGTGGAGACAGTGACACAGACAGACAGCTATGCAATGTAGCACAGGCTAGACAAGGCAAGTTTGTGAAGGCAACATCTAGGATACAGTGAGGCAGACAGAGTTATGGAGTGCAGCATAGATAAAACAAGGCAAGTTTGTGAAGGCAGAAAGGAGTCAGTGAGGCAGACAGCTATGAAGTGTAGCACAGGCTATACAAAAGTACAGACAAAGTGTACTGTGAGTTGAGCAATGTTGATTATAACTGGAGTCGGTGATAGCAAAAAGGAGCATTCTATATCGAATGATGTTAAATGACAAGAAAATTCAGAACAGATACAGACAGAGGAATCATTCAGATGAGTATAGGTAAAAATGAAGTGCTGGTCACTTTTTTGATAGGTCGGTGTGATGCCTCTAACAAAGAAACTGTAGAAAGATGCATTATTCTGGGTTTAAGGAAGTTTTCAGCATTCCAGTCAAGATGACGTGGAAAACTATCTCACATTATGCAAATAGTCGATAGTTTTATTTAGTTTTTTTTTTTTGGTTGGGGGCTTGCTAGAATTCAAAAAACATATTTTCTTTGCCAGCACCCGTGGCACTGAAGAGTAAAGCCCTGACTAAAGCCTAGGTTATCCTAGTTCGACTAACAGCTCAGGTGCTTGATATTGTTGATAGGAAAGATTGCCATACCTATCCTGCAGGGATAGAGGGGTGGAGTTGACCTCTAACACTGCCACCTTAGGGGTGGGTGTTAGTCTCAGCAAGCAACTAATCATGGTGCCTTTCAGAATGAGTATGCACTCAAAAAATGGAGGGCATCGTGTGTCATGGTGATGATGTAGTTGTTTTGTCCTCCAACCCAGGGGGTGGCAACAGGTCATTCAAAAAAAAAAAAAAAAAAAAAAAAAAAGGTCCCTGTCACAGGATGCTAGCAAGAGCAAAAAGCACCTTGTGGCTACCTGAATGACTACTACCCCCCCCCCCATAAACAGCTCTCTTCTCAACAACACCAGAGGAAAAAGTGGGTACTATCCAATGGAAGGGAGATTTATTGGCTGATAGACACAGGAACAAAAATAACACTGAAAATGAGGTGAGAAGGCATCTGATCTCCCCAGGCTACTTTTTTTAAACTTATGAAAACTATTTAAAAGCTGATGAGTAAGAATTGCTAATCTTATGACTAGTGTGACACAGATGCTGAATTGTTTATATAACGTGCAATGAAGGCATTATCACAACAATTTGCAAGGTGTTACAAAGGTAGACCATGGAAATTGTCTCTGGAGTTAATTATTTATGTTTAAAATTATTTTATTTTAAAAGCAACAGAAAAGGAAAATTTGTTTTTGAATATGTTAAAGGATAAGCAGGACAGGCTCTGTTATAGCCTTGTAAGCCAGGCAGTTTGCTACACAGGGATTTATAAGAGATGGAATAAAATAGCAAGGCTTATATGTTTGTTTTTTTCTAGCTGGACAATACATTTGTATGTTTACATGATGAAAGAAATGTTAGATTGTATTATGAGTCAGATTAATGAAGAGTATATTGGGACAGTAATTTAATTTGATCCGCAAGATATGACTTTAATAATTAGTTAGACGAGGTAGAAAGATTCCCTAATTATAGTTGATATGTGGTAGTCAAAAGGGAGGTCACTGTCTACAAATATGTATATATGTCTCTAATGACAGTTTCAACTCTGAGGGTTATAATTGATGTGGTAGGTGCAGGGTGTTCTTCTTTCCTAAAGAGTATAAACTTGCATTTTTTTTTGTTCTGAGCTTGAGCCCATAGTCTTGATACCAGGAACTGCCTTCTTGCACGATATGGTTATTAGCTGGAGAATTAATGATAGTGCTGTTTTTCAGTCTTCAGGATATTTTGCCAGACAGAAACCCTTGAAGTCAGCTTGAACATCATTGATGTATATGCCAAAGAAGAGTGGACAAAATATATTGCCCTGCAGGACAACATCAGTGCCAAAGATGGTAGGTCACCAAACCTGACTATGGGAGTTCTGTCAGTAAGTCAGATAGCTATCCAGTGGGTTGCACTGAGGTTAAGGTTTGGGTGGGTGAGCTAATCAATAATACCAGTGTGTGGGGTAGTATTAAAGGCTATACCAATTGGCCATTTTTGATTCAGTTACTGTCTAGAAGTTTACCATCCACAAAACTAAATTGACTGGGGATCAGAGACTGTAGCGTGCCAAAATCATTTTTTTGAGTTCTGTAATGAAATGTTCCATTACCTAATAGTACTGATGAGACTAAATGGTCTATCGTTTTTTTCTGGTCAGTAGTAGGGCCAGCCTTGTGTAGTGGCACTGCTGTAGCCATTCTACATGCTTTAGGCCCATGTCATATGGAGAGACTAGGGCTGAGCAAGGCTAAAAGAGACTCAGTGAGGCTACATTTAGTACTAATAATTATACAGTTGCTGTCCTGACCCATATAGGTAGCATTTATTTAGCATTGCAGAGGGTATTTAGGGCTTGTTCAGATGAAATTGCATTGGTAAACAGAAGCAGATTTGTATAGGAGGAGTAACAGAGGGGAGAGAGAGAGACAGAGAGAGAGAAAGAGAGTGGAGAGAAGTATGAAATCTATTTAATCTCAAGTGTGTTACTGATGTCCTCAACATCAGAGATGATAGTACCATTTCAGCTTAGCTAAGTGTTGTGTTATTATTTCTGAGAGTCCTGGCATAGGGAAAGAAGGCCACATGGTTATCACTGGGAGATGTGGCAGTATTGAGTTCATACTTGGTTCTTATATCTTAGTGTTTTGCAGGCATTTTTGAGATCATTCATAGAATTGTAGGATTTAAACTTAATATTTGTTGGTCTAAATTGTTTTTATTTTTTTCCTTTTGTTGTAACATTTGTTTATACTGGGGCTACATCCTATGGATTTATTCTTAAATTTGCAGTCATACTTATGGCATGTGGGAACAGAAGTGTCAGTTCAGGAGCTGAGATGGGGTAAATGTTGGTGGGATAAGCAGATGCTTTTGTTATACAGTCCCTGGGAAGGGGAAAGTAGAGCTGTGATATTTCCTAAGGTCATCTGAGGCTGCTATAAAACTGAAATTGGAAAATAAATCCATAAACACAGTAGGATTGGCTGCAGTCTTGGTGAGGATTTTTAGTGAAAATGTAGCAGTCTGGTGGTCTAATATGATCACTCAGGAGGGAGAATTCAGATGTGTAGCAGACTGGTTCTATAGCTGCAAACACCAAATCAAGGATATTGGTGCCCCTAGGAAGAGAGGGCACTATCAGGTCAAGCTAATTAGCTTTAATGAAATTAAAGAATTGCTGTAGGTATTTGCTGTTGCTGGTGTAGATTTGCCAGTTTATGAGTGGGCACTTGAAATCACCCAGGATGGCTGTGTTTGTTTCAATAGTTAGGGACTCTAATTGGTTGAAGTAGATGTTATAGGCAGCTGAGACTTGGATGGGGTTCTATAGTTGGCTAGTATATACTTATTTTTGTTTGTTTAATGACACTAAGATGTCCAGGAGTTCAAACTCATCATCATGCTGGATTTGCCATGAGGTAATGGTATCACCAAAGGGTCTAAATGAATAATAGGCACAAAATCCCAGCAAAAAAGAAGTGTTGCACTCCAATGAAACCAAGATTCTGTAATTATGAGGATGTTTATGTGCTTCAGAGTTAGGAAAGTCATAAACTCAGTTTGAACCACTACTACTACCCCCTTTAGGTAATCCATGCTAATTGTTGTGACCCCCCCCCCCCACTCACTCTCTTTGTCAGGAACAGAAGGTTTATTTTTACAGCATTTCCACTCATCTCCCATACCAAGAACAGAATGCACCCTTCCACTACCACCAATATTTTAAACAGAATTCATATTGCAGAGGTTATTTCCTCTGCCTTCCTGTAATATGAATGGAAGCTCATTTTCAAGGCCACACCAGTCCTACCTGCCATTTTAAGAATGGAATGCTCCTTGTCCATGCCCTCTCACTCTTACTGTGTGTGAATAATTGCATGTTGTGTCTTTTCACTCTGCAATGCCACATGCATGAGTGGCATACACTACAGTTGTTTTACATATATTGCAATTGCAGTTTATTAACATGTAATTTGCATGCCATCTGATTGCCAAGTTATTATGTGCCTGGCATAACTATGAGGCAGTCAGACCAAGCAAGATGCCTTAGAGCTGGTAGAGTGGAACAAAGCACAGAGGAAGTGCCAACAAGTGCAGCAGATGCTCCGCCTTCTTGTAGTACTTTACACAAATGATACCATTTATTTAATGGGCATGGAGAGAGGGAACAGTGACCTTGTTTTCCATTGTCACTAGGTATTTACCATAATTTTATGGTGTGCATCTGGCACCCCCTCCCTGCTATGAAGCCACTCAGTACAAGAATCAAAAGTAGGTAAGTAAGTACACTGCATTTTATACTACAAATTCTGGTAAGCCATCTATGCAGATATATATTATAAATTCATATCAGCAGTGGAACACTTAGCTTATAAACTGGGTTGTCTCACTCATGAACTTCTTTATAATGCAGATTTGTCTTAAAACATATTTCTCCTGTTTTCATTTTTTGATATAACTAAAATATGTGTTATATTTATAAATAATGGCCAGCATTCATAACATTGTGTGCAATGCATAGTGACTGTGGAGTCCCTAACATGTACAAGACAGTCCACAATTCATAAAACAGAGACAAAAGAACCACAGAAAAAGGCACCCCATTGATGCAAGGAACACAATAATGCTATACAAATGAGGTGACCATGGTATTTGTATAAAGAGACACATTTTATAAAATATGTAAAAGGCATACTACAATGTATGCAATAGTGCTTAACTCCATACATTTTGTGTCCTACACCTGCAGATGGTAGGCAAGTTATTTGCTAGCTGCAGATGCTGCCATAGCAGCCAAAGAACCCAGGAACCCAGTTACTGTGCCAGGTGGTACTGAATGTCACATTCCCTGTACATTGGTCTTATTTGGGAGATCAATTGGACAGGCTATGCATGGATTCCAAGACCTTGGATAAACTATACTGATTCTCTCAGTTTATGGAAGTAGTTGGCAGAAGAGGCAGGCTAGTACCTCAGCAAACTAGATTTATAACTGCTGCAACCATCCTCATAATAGACAGCAGCCAGAGATCCACAGATGTTGTAATTGGCATTTATTAAGATTTGTATAGTCATGTTCTCCAGCAGTACCTGGGTTATTTGGTGGCTCACAAAAACAAGTATACAAAGATCCCAGAGACCTAGGCTGATATAGCTTCCATAATACAAGAGTTTCACAGTGTGGCACCTACCAAGCATTCTTGGTACAACGGATGGCATAGAATACTCATGATATGGCTGCATACCTCATCAGGTATGGCTAATACTTTCTCAATTGCCAGGTAGTATATTGTCATGCAGGTCACATCATCAGTGTGACAGGAATAACTGCATGTCATTTGTTTGAGAGCAGATGCATACATCTACTAGGTGAGGTCAGATATCTGATGGAAGCATGGCTATGACACCGGTATAATCCTAACAGACACCTACGTCTACATAAGAAGCCTAAAATAGTCATGTCCAACATTGGGGTGGAACATCACTGAGTGTGTTTTTGGAAATGGAAGATGTGTCTTTATTGTCTGGACAACTCTCATAGTGCACAGCCATTCACAACCATAAGGACAGCCAGATTTCCACAGCCTGCTGTACACTGCACTAAATGATGTGTGAAAACCTAGCCACCAGGTGAAGTATGACAGTGATGAAGAGAAGAAAGATGAATCACCACCACTACCTCCTTTTAAGAGATCCAGCGTGGTAGGCATAAAAGAGTGCAACAGACATGGGATGCTATCATTGCCCAGGTCTTCAGATGAATGTAAGATGATCATCTAACATTAAAACTAAAATATATTAATAACAGTTAAAGTGATACATACAAAAGTATAAAACAATATAGTATAAAGCAATATATATGAATGATAATGCCACAACTGTATGTTAAAATGTAAACAAAGGATTATATCATAGGTGTCATCATTTCCTAAGCTACGATACACAGACAAGCCATCCAAATCACTTATAGATACACATAGAACAGAATTTCAGTTTTTACCCTGGCACTGTTGTACCTGTACTGCACCTGCTCTCACTTGCCCTTTTGCCCTTTGGGTTCCAGTTTGTACTGGAAAGGTAAGTGCAACTCTACACCTTATGCCAGATAAAGAAGGTGCAGCACCCCTAAACAGTAGGAAGATGGTGTTCTCACAAATGTTAGCTTCCAATGCATGTCGCAAAGCTGTCATTAGATGTGACATTGCTGACACACTAAACTTCTGGGATTATGGTGTTGCAGTCAGTATCACAGTGGTATGAAACAGGTTACTCTTGCTGCAAAGTGTCTAACTGCATGGTCATTAATTCACACCATGACTGGTTCAATGGACGAAGCTCACAAAAGATCTTGTGAATACTATTAGCATGCATACTCCATTGCTGTAAGGTGACAGTGTGATATTGAGTCAGATTGTCATGCATCTACTCATTATGGTACTTAAATATATAATGATATAGCTTTGACAATACTTTGATGGCTTCTTGAACAAGTAAAGTGAGAGGAGTACTGCTAGGGTAAGGCAACTGTGCCACTGAAGGACTGTTAGGTCTAATGGGACACATACCCAGCTTCCAATACTCAGACCAGATGTGAACACATCCAGGCAGGCCTTGTACTATCAGTGGGCTGTTAAACCATTTACCTGCTCTATCTTACACATATACCACATATGCAAAACTGTGTTTTACAAAGACAAGAGACAGTCACATCACCTTTCGGAATGGTAATGTTACGTCTGTCATACTGTGGGGGACATTTGATTAATAATGCTCAGGATTAATTTAGCTTTTCTTAAGCTTATATTTTATCTGTCAAAAATGTACTATTTCTCCTTGGGCCTCCACTGAAAAAGGATTTGGATCCAGTCAGACTTTCCTGGTAATCAAATATAAAATAAAAAGTAAAATAAACAAATAATGCTACATGGTTGACATTGGGCAAATTGTCTGGATACACAAATATGACTGTCAGATGCAACAGTAGCATAGCATATAGGATAGGAGGCATTGACCAGTACCATGATAATACCACTCTTTCTCATACCTACATAGCAATGCCTAAGGAAAGTAGTATGCAGAGAATACTGCTGAGTCTGCAGATAAAAATTCCAGAAAATCAAAACTGTCTGATGCAGAGAATGAAAAACCTAAGAAAGGTGAGCCTTTAAGGTTCTGTGATCCTTGGCAGTACCAACAGTGGTACATGACTGTAATTCAACTGTCCTATAAGTTATACTTCTATCTTCAACTTAAATACTAAAGTATCACTATTAGTAAAGTGAAAAAGTAACAAAAAACAATTAACATTCATGGAGATCCTTCTGTTGGTTTAAATCATCCAATTCATTTCTTTATGAGTGCTTTTCATAAAAATACTTCAGATTTGATGAAGTATGGGTTTGGAGAGCCTAACAAGAGCACTAGTCCACTACAGGAAATGTATTTGCATTTTCTGATGCAGTGAATGAGGTGTAGTCTTCATGGCTGATGTCTCTTTGGGCAGGATGCTGCTGACAAGGCCTACTTGGATTGTGCCTGGAAAGATCATGTGGTGGACATTAATGCTGTTGGTGGCCTGAATCATGGCAGAACAATACTTATGAAATGATCCACATCAGAGCCACCAACATTACTTGTGCTGCTGAGGAAAAACTTGTCCTTTTGACATGAGAAGGTAGGTCGACCGGTGGCGGGCTGTTAATCAAGCCACCTGTCATGAAGATGGCAGAGTTTTGGCCTCTGACAGAGGTAGTAACACCTCTACATGGTTTCACAGTGTGGTGGTGGAAATTTGTGCTGAGCTTTACCAGGCACCAATTGTCTATTGAAGATGCCCCAGGTACATCAAGCTCTTCCTTTGCAACAGTAGCTGTAATCTTTCCTGATGTATTACTCATTGGCCTGGTTATTAAAGCTAGTCAATTTGGGTTATACAGAAACATCAGGGATTCCACCTGCATGATCATCTGCACAAGGTATCATATTTAAATGCTTTTTTTTCCAAACAATAGCATTATAACACCTGCCTTTGATGTAGAGTCCTGGTGCTGGTTCATACTTACACAGGGTTTTGTGTTTTGCTGGGTTCACATGTGATTCTTTATCAGGCACCAACACTGAGGAATTGTCACTGCTTGATGTTGGAGGGTCTGATACCTCTGGTAATAATAGCAGGAATGAGCTGGCATGGTCAGGAAGTACTGTGTGTGTGTGTGTGTGTGTGTGTGTGTGTTTGTGTGTGTGTGTTGGATACAGGAAATGTGATCACGGCATTCCATAGACAGACAATGGACACAGTCTCTTTGCATGCAGATATCAAGGAAGCACACATACTACGCAGTGAGAACAGGTTACTTGGGACAGCAGCAGTCAGGCAATTGTGATATCCTCTACTGGACATGTGTCAGAATCTAAACTAGTCCCCTGGGATGGAGGATAGACATGGGGTGAGTGCTTATTAGTAACATGTTTACTACTTTCTTCTTAAAGTTGGTGAGTCATTTGCTGCAACCCAGCATCTTTGTAGGTCCATCATGGAGGCATAGGCTAGCACTTCAAGACATGGCAGGGTTAGTAAGGCTGATTCAGGGATTTGAGATGACCTGCAGGAATGTATGTCCCCTATATGTAATTGTTTTGATAGACTAAATCACACACCAGAATGTGCCATGTTCACTCAAGCTCACCAACTGCATGTGAGGTGCTGTCCATGAAGCCATTCCACGGCTACCTCCACAGATGTGGTCATGATGGCCATGGATATTCTAGATCATGGTGATGCAGTGCTAGCACTTCTATGGCTACATCTTATGAGGAGATGTCTACAGCCAGGAGAGTACTTCCAAGGTTTATAGCAGTCTTAGCAGTGGCACATTTCATAACAGCTGTCAGTCACAATCATACAGCATGCTGACATCTACCCAGAGCCATGGTACAACCAGTGCAACTCCTGGTAGAGCCACCTCTTGTAGAGAGGTGTGTGCACAGGATGACCAAAACTTTACCATGCATGTCCTTGATCTGTTGAGTAGATCCATCCACAGTGCTGCTGCTACTGCTGAGGCTATATCCCAACAGATACACCACCACACCATAAAGGACATCTCACACACACACACACACACACACACACACACACACACACACACACACACACACACACACACACACACACACACACACACACACACACACACACACACACACCTGCACTGACAGTGGTCCTTCACAAAACTTTTTATGTCAATGCCTCCCCACTCAAAGCCCATACACACAACTGCAATCTTTGTTGTGACTGTCCACAGTATTCACGATTTCCTGTGAAAGGCATCCCTCTATGCAAATGACGATAACCGTACTCTACCCTTTATACATTATTACTTGATTTACTCATATCTGGTGCACAGTATGGCCAGCCTATGAATGGATAAACACAGTTTGATGCTGGTTTTGCATGCATCACTATTACTGTAGTGCATGTGCTTTACTCTTTTTAGGTATGGACTGAAACTATATACAAGCCACTGCCTCTTTGCCAGTGATTGGGCATACTGAGCCCACCTCTGTTTGCTATGATCATTACCTGTGGCTGGTTCTTCCACTGACTGCATCCACCGCCGGCTGTACTGGGACTACTCTGACTGTTACTGTCATCCCTGCTGTAGTTGCCTCATAAGTATGATACTGTCTAATAATGAACATATTGAAAATAGTTTTGTACATGTGCAAGGATCATACCATAGAGTGTCACTGGATGATTCCACTGCAATGAGGCAAGCTTTTCTAAATCCTAGCCAAAATTTAAAATATGGCATCATCAGATTTCATCCAAACCCAACAAGCTGTGCAAGAATTCTGTTGTATACTCCAAGAAAGGAACTATGTTAGAGTATAGCTGTCTTTTATTTCTTTTTGCTGTAATTGTCTTTCTATCATGCAAAATAGATTTTCTGATTCTAAAATACATTATTTTTTTACTTTAATTAAATGGAATTATATTTATTAAGTATAGCAGACTTGTGTTTGTATTTAGTGTAGGTTGAGCAGCTGTCTAGTTAACTTCCTGATTCCATGTCATGTGACATTTTCTTTTGGTGATGCACCACCCAGCGGTGTAAGCATTGGCTCTAGATGATTGTTACTGTTGAAGTGGCATCCTCACCTCACGTGCAAAAATGGGAAAAAAGGGGTTGTGGATGGATGGATGCAATTGCTGGGACAAACAGTTTGTAGCTGCCAGATGCTATCTGTAGTCTATTTCAGATTTCAGCACCCAAGTGCAGCACAGTGAGTCACTCAGTTGCTTGGTCAATCAGACAATAACTCATGAAATAAATGCAATTACATTCAAGTAAAAGCAAACTAGACAAATACAAGATTTTTTGTAAAGTGCATTATGCTTGGCATGTAGTATTATAATACAGAAGTAACATTAATAGTCGTCTGCCATGGGCTAATCACATTTATGAAGAAAACAGTGTATATCAATCATCTCAATGATAGATCTACAGTAAATGCTTTTAGTTTTATATATTAAATGGATTAAATGGATTAATTATGGAATGAAAACATTTAGAGTATTCTGTGCCCATGTGAAAATGAAGACGTGATGAAGATGACAGTAAAGATGCAATGATGATGTCAAAGATGAAGCTGAAGTTGATGATGCAATAATGATTAGACGACGCTGGACATGACAATAAAGATACAATGACATTGCAAATCTGATGAGTATGAAGAAGAGATGAAAGTGATGATGGAGATGACAATAATAAAAAACTTAATGAAGATTATAACAAAGATGCAGTGAGATGATGATGAAGTTGAAGATGATAGAGAAGATTCAGAAAGGGTGACAGATGATGAGAATGAAGATGCAGCAGAGTTGACAAAAATAATGAAGCTGACAATTAAGATATGATAAAGCTGACAAAATGGGATGCAATTGCATGACTAGGCTTATAAAAGCCCTGGTGGTCATTAGACGAGTATATACCTATAAATCTGTAAAAATTACATTGCTGATGATGCAGTGATGATGATGGTGAAGATGGAATGACGATGGCAATGATTGTGATGATGATGGCACTCACAATGTGATAAAGATACAATGAAAATGGTGCAGTAAAGGTGAATGATAAAGATGAAAATATGTGTATCTTCAGCATTTTATCAGCTGTTCATCATCACTGCTTCATCTTTATAATATTATTATCGCTGTCATCATCTTCACCATAATTTTCTTTGTCATAAAATATCATCTGCTTCATATTTTTTTTACATTTTTATCTTCATATCTTCAGCTTATCACTTGCATCTTATCATCATGTTCATCACACCATTATTAACCTCATCATCTTCATCAAAATTAACTTCATTATAGGCAGCATCATGGTGTAAAGGGATAAAGACCTAATTACTGCCCAGGTAGCACAGGTTTGATTAGTGACTCAATAGTTTGAGGTTCTGGCAGGGAGGGATTGGTATGCCTATCCCAGGACTGGTGGGCAGGTGTGTGAGAATTGCCTGCGACGATCCTTAGCAGAGGCTGGGAAGCATCACTGTAAGGGTGGTGGTCTAAACATGGACTGGGTGGTGGACTTAGTTGAGCTGTTAGTTTACCTGTGGAGGTAGGGTGATATGATGTATTTTACTGTTGCACACCAGCCCTGAGGAAGTGACCACATAACTGTACATAGGGAGAGGGAAGAGTGGAGGGGGTAATGGGTAGGCCATTAAAGAAAAACAAAAGAGCTGAAGTTGGATGGCAACTTGCCCATGCCAGCCCCAGCCTGTAGCAGGGCAAATCCAGGGGTGTAGTGAGAGAGGTTGGCAAACCCAGCAATGGATGTGGGGCACTAGGGTAGATGCCATAAGAATGACATAGATGGGTAAAAAGGCTCAAAATTATTTTTTCATCATCTTCATCATTTTTAAAGCCTCTTCTTCATCATAACATCTTCATATTGTCATCTCCATCATATCCTCTTTTTCATCACATATTCATCATCACCATCACAAATCCATTATCATAACTTTCATCATTTTCATTGTCCGTACATCTTCATAGCATGTTCATCAACATCATTGTCTTCATCATTTTCATTTCATATTCATCTTTATAAGACATTCATCTATATCATCTACATTAGCACAGGCATCTTCATCACAGCATCACTACTACTATCCTCACTGCACCTTCATCTTCATCATCTTCATTATGTCTGCATTGTCATCTTCAATGCAGTTTTTTTTATTATCAGCAGCATGTTCATCTTTTGTCATCATCAGCTTTATAGCATCTTAATTATCTTTTTATTTTTATCAGGTCCTAATTATCTTCATTGCCATCATAACTGCATTTTCATCATCATTTTTATTATCATATCTAACTTCATTGCATCTTCCTCATCTTTATGGCATCTTCATAGCATCTTTGTCTTCACAGGTGCACAGATTATACAAATAGTTTCACTCACTTTATAACACACCCAAATGCCCTTTACTGTAGGGCTAACATTGAAATGATTCACATACTCCTTTTGAGCTTTCCATAAGTGATCATCTCATGGTAGACAATTATTTATCACAGTGTCATATCTCTGATGTTACACTGCATGCCACGCTTTATATACTTTACTGGCAATCTTAGCCTATTTCATTTTGTTCTTGTCACATGTTACTTTAATATAAATGCCTTTAGTGACTTATTGATTTATTGTCTGACTGACTGATTTTGTTACTTTCCTTATCACTTTGTACATTGAAATCATTGCATTACTTATCACTTTATATGTTGAAGTCTGCTACAGACTGCAGAAAACACCTCCCCACTACAACCTGCTTGTCCAACAACTGCACCAGCAAAAGGTAGGGGCAAATAGAATGGGATCAGGAAGTAAATGGACAGCACTTCACCTTAAAAATACACTTAAACACAAGTTTGTCAAACTTAATACATTTACCATCGGCTTCAGAAAGGCTTATAACAAAGCAGAAGCCTTTTCTTGGAAGGTTTCCTCATCACCTTAAGCCTTCCCAATTCATAGACCACTCTACCACTGAAATCCTCCTCTCATGGAGCATCAGTGGACTGAGTGGTCTCAGGTAAAGCCATACTTTAATACAGCAGTCTAGGAATGTGGCTAATGATACATAGCTGCATGTTCCCCCAAGAAATGTCTATGGACACCAATTTGCTCAGCTGAGTGATTCCAAATAAAATTTTACCCTATGATAAAAGACACCCATTGACTTTTATGGGAATACTTCCAGTTGAGGTGAGCTCTGTGCATGATTGCGAATGTATATGTGTGTGTATCTGCCTGGGTGGTCACAGTAAGCGGGTGGGTGAGATATTGCAACTTTGTATGTGCCCATGTACATGTGTGTTGGAGCATACATGCGGGTGTATAAGTGAGTGTTTTCTTGAATGTAAATGGGTGTGAGGGGATTGTTAGTGGATGAGTGTATGTGGAAGAACTCTGGGAATGTCTGGGAGTGTGCCTGTGTGTATGTGGAAATGGGGATGTCTTTGCTAATGCTGTTCATGGGCTGCTGTGGAGAACATGGAAATGAGCCACTAATGAGGTCTGTCTCATTACAGCTATCCATGTCTCTGAATTGTAATTTTTATCAGTCATATTCATTGACCAACCCATGACTGACCCAAGTAAAGATAATATAGATTAAATAATTCTCCGATGAATATAAGGAACAGAGTTTACTACTAACAGCGATACCCTTTGCAATCATTTATGAACCTGAAATATAATACATAGTAAATTGATTTGCATACCCAAAAGTATGGAGCATGACAGCAGCTGAATTGTAAACATATTTTGTATAGTATGGTATAAAAACCATACTCAGAACTAATAATATAATAGGGAAACAGGTAGTTATTGTGGAAAAAGATGAATTACTATTATATAAGTTTAGGCTAGATACATTTTTATATGCACTTACATAAATTGATTCCTAATCAGTAGTGATGCTAATGGCATTAGGAGCATTATTACTATATCATTAGTGTTCAGTTTAGACTGCCAAGCACATCATTCAGTTTGCTTAAATATATAATTGCAGACTGAAGCAACACAAAGTCCTAACCACTCACACCACTGCCATCCTTCCAACTCCAGGTGAAGCTGACTTTTAATATCTCATCCTTCTGTCAACAGACGTTTTCATTTGCAACCTTATTTTATAGTATCCTCCTATGAGACTGCATTGGTAATATTGTCTTGGCTTTGAGCTATAGACAGTACGCACATGCATGTCAATAATAGTTTGAATATTCCCTATCCACATTTCTCCTTGCTGACACATTAGGTTGCTGGCTACAGTGATGCTTTAAAACCATGTACATCTCTAGTTTATACTTGTATCTCAGGTTCACTTGTTTGGAAGTTAGTACAATTACTATCTAGGAAACCTTTTAACAGGTTTATTTTAATATACGTTGATGCCATGCTTGAGTTTGTCTGTGAGTATCTTAGCAGTATGGAGATAAATTTCAACAACTTTTAGTACTTGCTGTAAAATGCTTTCTTATTGTTTAATTAGCCTGCAAAATACATTATTTCTTCTTCTGGCTTTCTCAGGACACAATATTTGTGAAATAACTGGACAAATGTATGTTCTTCCTGGTAACCTATAAATGACTTCATGAGCATGACATCACTACTCTCATTAATGCTTCCTGTTAAGGCAGCTGGTGCATTCAGTTGTAGCTTATTCACCTGTAGCTGTTTAGGTTGCTCAGGAAATCTATCATTTAGGGATAGAAGATGGCACTGATTTTCAGTACAGGATATAGCCTACCAGTAAATATATTTACTTTCAGAGATAAAGCTCTTTGCTGCTTCATGTCAGCTTTGTGACTGCAGCCCATATGACTTGGGATCAGCTAGTAATGAGGACACTGGTTCAGCCAGTGAAGGAGGGTGAAAGTGAACAGTTGATGGTAGATCACCCATCCTGAGAAGAAGGGAAATAGTCCAACCCTTTGTAATGCTGACATCAGCTGGATAGAGAGGTGTATGGCATGCCAAAGGAATGAGCTTGCTATGCCAAGCTATTGTCACTCAGTAGTCTTCATTACAGAGATACAGATGTAAGCACATGCAGTGGAGAAGGCAGAGCAGGTCATCAAATTGCAAATCATGTGTCAGCCGCCAGGACAGGGGTTAGCCTAGAAAAAGGGAATTTCCCTTATGGTTGCTTTAATGATAACTTTCCCAGAAATCATCTCTCATCACTGTAAGTAGGGGGAAATGGGCATAACCATAACAGAGGCACTTGATTGGCAGCAGATATGGTACACAAGCTGCACTTAGAAAGTTCGTTGTTATTTATGTACAATTGAATGGGAGTAAAATATGGTAAGGTTGGAGGTAGCCATAATGACTGCTGTGTTTACCTTACAGGCACAAGGTACAGGGTTTGATTTTAACCTTTGGGAAGCATGACTAGGCTTAAATGGATTCCCTAGGGTTGTTAGCCTAGTTATCCCCTATAATCTATATATCTGTTTTGTACTTTCTTCCTCAAGCTTTGCAGAGTGACATTATGTCAGGTTAGTGTATTGCTGCTTTTGAATTGTTAGTAATATGACCCACTGTCCTTCATCTCATTCACTTTTTGCATTTCCTGTTCACAGCTTCTGACATTAAGTTATATATTATGGAGGGTCACTAAGTGCAAGGTGCCCTTTGTGTCTTCATCCCACCATGAAAGTATCCCCCCCTTTCGCATTTTATAATAGTCAATGAGTTAGTAAAGCATAACTGCTACGACGACTGCTTTTACAGAGGTCAGGATGATAACCATCATTTACAAGAACATCACTCCATTCTTCATGACCTGCTCCTTTGGTGGGCACATCCTCTTGACATTTTCTTTTCTTATTGTTTTTCCCAGCCTGGACTATTTTCTGAAAGCCCTTTCATTTCAAGCTGCCCAGAGTGCAGTGTTTGCTGCAGTCATTCACTTTGTCGCACACCTGTTCTTGGATACCCACAGATAAAGGCTACTCTTTCAGTAAGGATAAGCCTCAGTGCTTTGACTAGTCTGGTCCTAGGACTATCAGAGGAAATTGGAAACCAGACTGTTTATAAATTATAAAGTGTAAGCAGTTTGACCAAACCTACCTCTAGTGACTAAGGCCTTACTTTCAATACAGTCATAGAACTTAAACTCCAATGCAGCAGCTGTCCAGCTCTGCTTCTCAGAGAGGGTCTAATGGTACTAAGGCCTTTCTTGCATATTTATCTTGGTATACAAAAGCCCCACATTAGGGCTGACTGCATTCTTGTGTGGCCACACTCTGCCCACACCTCTCTTGCTCTCTCATAGGATTGCATCACATTAAGAGGAGTTCCCTACTGACCTTATTTGCCCTTCTAAAACAGTTCCTAAACATCCTTCTACCCCTTAGCAATGAATCAAAAATAAGCACTCAGAGTTGCTCTTTTTTTTGCCATACTAACCACTGTCATGTAGTCAGCAATCATAGTGTCAGCTATAAGAGAGAATGATTACTAACACTCCCATAGTCAACTCTGTCTGGCTTGCTTACATTAGTTTGCCTCACTCTATGGCCTTAACAGATGCATATACATATGCATACCACAATTGGGGACCTATGCAGCCTATAAATTAAAATAGTCAGCTTTCAACAGTCAGGTTGTCTTGCCCTCTCTGAATACGCTGCACAACACATCCCATCGTGACTCAATAAAAAGCACTGTTTAACACTTAACAGAAAATAATTCCTGATATGTCTCTCTAGTTTTAAATCTTTAAAAAATGTACACATCTACCCCCACTTTCCAAATAAGATATACAAGCTAGTCCTGACCTTCTACCACAGATGATACACTCTCAGTCTAACTAAATGATAGGTAGACCATACCCATAATATAAAACTACCATATATTAACCTTTACAGTATCTGCAAAAAACTGGCATTACTATAAAATACAACCAAGGTATCTTGCCTGCTACAAAATTTGGCTAAAATTTGATCTACTGAATAATTAAATGTTTCCACAGAGATTCAATATATTAAGATAAGATGTGCACAGCAGATGGTATAGCCTTCGCTCACCAAAGCTCTGCAGTATACCTTTTTGTAATCTAGCTCCCATTCTTAACTTATGGAGAATCTGTCCTCCTCTCAAGATGTAAAAATGCACCAGAATAATCTCATCTTGTCCTTATGGTTCATCAGGACCCCCTCCCCCAATACTACTGGGGTTTCCTTATGTTCCATCATATTAACAGAATTTGACTTATCCTGAGAAGTGAAATCTGAAAATCATAACAAAAAAAATCTTTTTTGCAGGGGGAAAAAAACCCTTGAATTCCCATATGATAGGGCTTGGCCCTTCAATTCCACATAAATTATGTATATTAAGTCCACAGCTGCACTGCAGTGGTGAAAATTGGAAAAAAAATCCCCTGAAACTGAACCATCTTGCACAATACAACATACAGTGGTCAACTGTGATATTCAGATTTTTGTAAAAAAACTGACAATTGTCCAAGCTTTAAAAAAGTGTATGTATGCTGACTGTTGGGAGACCCAGAGGCTTACATTAAACATTTACAATAAACTGGTGATTAAAGGAGACTTCAGCTTTAACTGAAAATGTTAGTCAGTTCCATTTTCAAACCCATCCATATATTTTGTTTTTACTGGTGCAATTAATTCTGTTTCCAAATGGAAAAGATAATACTTTTTTATCTGTACCAAACAGTATTGTAAATGTCATTAAGACAGATGCCATCAATGAAATTTTGCATCACACTAATATCCTGGAAAGGCACAATTACTCATTCTCCAGAAAACTACACAGATTAAGTGGTACTGTATTAAGTCTGACACTATGCAATATCATCTAGACTCTCATGCTAACTTGTCAGGTAGATTCTGCTTCTAAGTATTTCAGTTCAACCTTTCTATCACTTCTGAGTAACTTGGTCCTTAGAAAACAGTGTTAAGCCAAGGCCAGGTCCCTCCCCTGGAACACAAAGGAAATTAAGACACTGATATCCCCGGGAGGAATGTACATGGGTCCAGTAATACAACTACAAGACTTAACCTCTTCAAAGATACCAGAATCATACCAAGGCTAAGATAGGCATCATCAAGAGAAAATGTGTTGCAGCCAAACAAAGCTACTTTTGAAGCAATCTAAGAAATTTCTGGAGTGTATATCCTAAATTCATGCAGATCTGCCGAATCAATTTCCTTTCTGCGCTATGCCAAAATAGATACACAAGTCAGTGTTCATTTGATAATGTAATATCAACTATACATTGTTGTATCTGTAACATAAAATCAGTTTTGCAGGTATACAGGACAGATAATTGGAAGAGCTGTCCATGTAGTGAGATCTTGATATCATCACAATTTACTAGAGACTGATGTGACTTGATACAAAGTTTACTATATATTGTCATACTATCATATGTGATCCCCTTTACTAGAAATAGAAATTAAATCCATATATCTCAAACTGCAAACATTGAAAATTTGGACAAAGGCTGTTAAAAAGTAGGTACATCTGACTAAAAATCTTGAAATAAAATTAGGATGAAATATGTATACCTAATAGGGTCTATATCACTTCAGTGAACAGTCACTTCATCGAACAGCATTTCATCGGAAATGCCGTTCATCAAATTCCCCTCATGTGGGGTCGTCCCCTACACTCCTGCTAATTATATATACCAACTCTGAGATTGCACTATAGAGGGAAAAGGGCAAATTTCCTGATCCTCAATGTATCAAAATCTCAGTATAAACAGTTTGACGAATGGCATGTTTGATGTAATTGCACTGAAAATGCCGCTCGATGAACTGATTTTTCACTGAACTGATAAGGACCCACCTAATAGTATAACTCCTCCTGTTTCCAATAAGACCATGGGATACCACCAGTCAGAAACATAGCTTTAAAAGTTAAAAAAAAAAGATGTGACAAAATGATGTAAAAATGCAAATAAAATGATAATGTTTCATTATGCTTTGAAAAGGACCGATGAGTACAAAATAAAATGGTAGTGAATTTAATTAAATCATTGTAACGTTTATAAATCTATTAGCGAGCCCCCCCAGGATGGCAGTTCCTTTCATTAACCCTTCTGAGCCTGTTTTAGTGTCAGAGTCTTCAGATCATAATAGTGTTATAATAATCTGACTCCAGTGCCATAGATTATCCATGCCAACCTGTAAAATGTAGAAAAATGCACAAGATGATTTAACAGTGTTTAAAGTGGAAATATAAGTATACATACCTACAATATTCTACACAGTATTTCTACTAAGACATAAAAAATAATTAGATTAGGAATGGCCTAACTATGTACAGGGTCTATATTAGATCAGCGAATGCTTAAAAAAGTGAACGCTGATTGATCGAACTTATGTAAGCGAAAGCTGACAATCTTGAACTATCAGAACAGCAATTTTTTTCCTAGGGAAAAAAAATCACTGATCCAAAACACATACACACAACACAAGCACACCAAACAAACAGCAATCCACACACATACACCTAAAATCTGACACCTAACCCTACACTAAACTATACATATACCACTAACTATCCACTTATCTTAACCCAAACCCTAACTCTAAGGTCCGTCACTATCGCACACTCACTTCACCCCGCTCCCTAACCCTAACTCACCTAACCCGCCCTAACCCTCACGGCCACACAATCGCACACATACTTAACCTGCACCCTAACCGTAACTCACCTAACCCGCCCTAACACTCACATCCACACAATCACACACTTACCTGAATCCGACCCATAACTTTCCACCACAGCACTGAATATACCGAAGCAACAGAAACGGACAACCAAATTCTTTCCCTAGGAAAAAAATTGGGGTTTTTGTTGCTTCGATTTTTTAAACATTCGCTTGCATAAGTTTGCTGATCTAATATAGACCCCTATGTACAGTATAGTGGAATTTATGACCATTATGGAGCAACCAGACTACCCTCAGCACATGCTCTCAAAGTCATTTGCTCATCCATCAGTCCAGGGTTTAAATTTGTTGTTCTTATTGCAGTTCATATGCAAAATCAAACAGATATCTCTATGGCTACTAATATTTGATTGATGAAATGCCGAAGGAATCAAAGCAATTTTACTTTCCAGTTTTGTATTTAAGTAGAGGTAGCTGTGTCACTTAATACACTGTTCAAAGTACATACTACTTAAACTGTGTCATTTCAAAAATGTTTTTTTGGAATGACAACATTGATACAGCAAGGAAAAGTGACATTTACATAAATTGATTCCTAATTAGGAGTAACCAGGTAACACGTTTGGTTTAAAAGACAAAACTAAGAAAACTGATGAACACAACATTCACACCTGTATACTGTGTGATACTGGACAAGTCAGCAACTGATTAAAACTTGTTAAAGAAGTAAATGATCTGAATTAATATGGATGCATTTCTCATCACAGGCAACATAAAAAGTCCATTCAGAACTACACAGAAATGTAAATATAAACAAAGAAATATCAAAATACCTACTACAATAGTACTGTATAAATGTGTTAGCCAACAACTAGGAGCTGTGTAATCATTGCAGAAGACATGTGACAGGTAAAAGCAAAGTTTTACAAGAATATCACTAAATGTTTAAAAATACTACATATTGATAAATACTACATATTTATCAATATGTAGTATTGATAAATACTACATATTTATCAATATGTAGTATTGATAAATATGTAGTATTGATAAATATGTAGTATTGATAAATACTACATATTTATCAATATGTAGTATTGATAAATATTGATAAATATGCCTACTTATTAATACTCCAGACAATACTAAGACATCTTGTCCACCCAAGAAACAAACATTAACAGCTCAAGGCTGGTGAAGAATCTTGGACTGCCTTACTAATACTGGAATGAGTGCTGCAGACAGAAAAATCAGGGCCATTATGATGTATTTAAATTGGAGAAAAATAAAGGGTTAAGACATGCATTACATAAAAAAGTTAATAACTGAGGCAATTACTGAGCTTGGGCTAAGGGGGCAGGAATAGTAAGCTAGGAAAAAGCTGAGAGTAAGCAGTAGGGTTAGTGCAAGCAGTAAGGGTGGAGTGTAAATGCAACAGTGTGTACATAAGGAAGGAAAAGCAAAGAAATGTCAGGTCCTATCAGCTCTCAAAATTAACAGGGAGAACATCAGGTTATAACATTTAGAGAGATTTTCAATAATGAACCGGGTATTACTGCATTAGACATCAATACATTTTTATAGATATTCCGCAAGAATATCATAGTTACAGATGTATAAGCTTTAAATGAATACCATCAGAAGAATGCAGTGTTACACCTGCAAGGACATAAAAAGCAAGCCCTATGTCTTTAATGGTGCAGCAATTAGAAGTAAGGGTCCGTCCTAATGAGACAAATTGTAATAAACTGCAATAAAAATCAAAGAAATAAAACAAAAACACGTCTCTTAGTTATAAAGACCAGATGCTGGTTAGTCCTCAGACTGTGTTCTATGCAGCAGAATGGAGAAGAAAATGATGGCAAATAAATAATGCAGATTTAAAGATAATCCCGTTTTTGTTAGGTGGTTCCCCACAGGAATTAGGCAGTGCAGTCACTGTAAGCAATCCAGTAAACAGAACTAGGATATTTAGCAGTTCAATGAAATCCATGATTAGACAATCTGAAGTCCAGATTTTATTCGCTGATGCTGTGCAGAAGCAAACACAACATATAGAAATATTTCACATGGCTCCCTAATGAGATCTTGTGACTCACTTTGTTGAGTCCCAAGAGTCTGAAAAAAATAGCTGAAAATACAGGACAGGAGTGAATTGAATATTGCTCTTCTCCTTTTAACTTGTTTTTTTTTGCAGGGAGCAAGCTGTTCAAAATGTCCTTGTACTAATTCTGTGTGTATTACAAGAATGAAATTCAGTAGAATAATTTGGATTCATGTTAATCAATCAACAGCTCTTTGAGTGCTGATTAAGCAAAAAATTAAAGAAAAAAGCTGAATCAACTTTCAGTGAACTTCAGACACTTCCCTGTATTTAAATATACATACTCTGAGATCCCATAACAGTGGAGAAAAAAGAAAACTCCAGTATTGGAGAAAGTTGTTTCATCCAAATTTCTTTCATTACTTGGCAGTCTCTGAAAGGGAAATTCACATCAAATTCAAATATGTACATTCTGAATATCTGAGAGTTTTTTTTTTTATCAAACTACTAGAAGCATGACTAATTTCAAATAATAGTGTCCCTCTAGCGTTACTGAATTTAGATTCACCAGTCATTTTATCATCAGTAGATGGTGCTGATTTTAAATTATTCAAACATTCAAGAATTAGCTGAAACACCTGATGTTCATAAGGATTATTTGCATGTATCCCATGTGCCACTGATACAAGAGGTTTGAGAGGTCACTCAGTGGAAGTTCTAGCTTTGCTGGAGTTTTCATTTTGTTTTTAATGAGTGTTTTTTCAGTGAACTTTTCACTCATTGTTTTAGTTTGTTGTTTGGGATATTTTTTGCAGTGACCCAAATGATAATGAACATCAGTTAGGTATAACAGCCCTGTGTTTCAAATGCGCAATCAAGCAGTCTGCTTGTGCTGCGCTGATGAGGTCATAACAAGGTTGAACTATGCGTAGCCACAGCAAGTGGGGTTTGGGTTTATTGGCCTGAAATTGTCCATTAAAATGATCAAAGAAGTCATGAGCATTCAGAATCACTAATTACCTAAAACATCTGATGTTCATAAGGATCATGTGCATATATTCCATGTGCCTCTGATACAAGAGGTTTGAGAGGTCACTCAGTGGAAGTTCTAGCTTTGCTGGAATTTTGATTTTGTTTTTACTGATTGGTTTTTCAGTGACCTTCTCACTCATTGTTTTAGTTTGTTGTTTGGGATATTTTTGCAGTGACCCTAATGATAATGAACATCAGCTGGGCATAACAGCCCTGTGTTTCTAATGCTTAGTCAAACACTCTGCTTGTGCTGTGCTGATGAGGTCATAACTATACCGAAATATGCATATTTGCAACTAGTGGTGTTTGGCTTTATTGGCCTGAAATTGTCCATTAAAATGACGAAACAAATCATGGGCATTCAGTATCACCAATTAGCTGAAACACCTGATGTTCATAAGGATCATTTGTATATATCCCATGTGCCTCTGATACAAGAGGTTTGAGAGGTCACTCAGTGGAAGTTCTAGCTTTGCTGGAGTTTTCATTTTGTTTTTACTGATTAGACATTCAAGAATGCAAACATTATTGCCTTACACATTACCTATTTCACACTCAGATATTATCGACACCCCTTCACGCAACTCAAATTTAAACAACAAACCATCATGGTGACTGTAAATATTTCTGTGAACAGCAGTGGAGGTGATGCCAGGCACTGAGAAAACTGTGGACGTCTTTGCACAATTTCTCTCTGTATCCATCTGTAGTCCCTGAGCCAGATAGTCTTTGTAAGGGTCCTGTGCTTTTTCTATATAGTCAGTTGTCCTGATGTATGATTTCAGTATGGCCTAGGCAAGCCTGCTCACTGTTTACCACCCTTATAACAAAGACACAACCTTCTTGGCTCTTAAAGATTCTGTATAATTTTCCTGCCCTATAATAACAGTGAGAATGAAGGCAGTAATTTTGATTTCAGATGTCTATCAATCACAATGCAAGATAGCACTATTGATTACAACAGAGAATTGTGGTATTCCAAGATAGATAAATAACCATCACTGTTACTGGAAGGACCTCTTTTCTTAATCAAATGTTTACAGCTTGCACCATATCCTAAAAATGTCCAATGCTTGAGAATATCTGGCACTTGAGGTCATATTTTTAAACTCCCATACTTTCACAAAAATATGAAGCTGATAACCAACAGACTAAAAACTTTTACATTCCTTGTCTCACAAAAGTGCATTTAAGGACAATTATCTCACTCTAATTTGTTGCACAGCTTCAGTAACTTTGAATGCTTCAGCATGGCCTTATAAAAATTAAAAAGTCAGTGAGCACTCAGAATCCTTGTAGCTGAAAGACTAGTATGCCCGTAAGTGTTCATTTGTATATTTCCCATGAGTCTCCTTCAAAGGAGGTTTAAGGTATTACACAATGAAGACTGGTTTGCCAGGGTCTTTTTAATGTTTTACCTATGTGGCTTTTCTCTGTTACCTTTTTACTAGTTGTTTTGTAACTTTAGGAATAATAGCCAACATAGCTAAACCTGAAAGTGCAAGTTTTTTGCTTGAGCAAGTCCATACATATTTTCATGTGGCATGCATGCCTCCTTTTGTTTCTGATTTTAGAATAAATTACAAATTTTATCGTTTCTGATTGTGATCCATCATGTCAAATTAATATAGTATATCACAAGCTCTTTATTTGCATTTTTCATACCCAGATATGGTTCTTTGATCTTATTAAGCACATTATGTGATAGCTGTAATGGAATTATTATAGGTTCATAAGTTCATAGGCTAGCTTGGGCCATTATAAGCCTAGCCAATTTCCCTTTTGGTGCTTGAATTAACCTATCCATTTATCTTAGATTGGCATTACAAATCCCGTGGTCAATAATTCTATATTATCCCTAGTGATAATAATTGGGATAATACCATAGATAATTTGAGGTGATCCATGCATGCAATAAAGCATTTAGGAGCTGCCTCTGTCCATTAGTAGTATGGAGGTGGAGGATCTGGGCTAAATTTTTAGTTTGCCATAGATCCAAGTTGAGCTTGAATATAGACAGGGATGAGCTTTAGTTTACATGGATGGCAAGTTTGTTCCAGAACAGCAGTATCCTTTGGGAGAGAAACCTGTCCCACCAAGCTGTTCTGTTGATGTTGTAGATGAGGTTTGGATCGCTAGACCAAGCATTCCTGATGCTGTTTGACTTGCTAATGTGCAGTAAATCCATTAGCACTGGACTGGAGGATGCCTTTTATGCCAAACACAGGTCACCTTTTAGCAGTCTGTAGGATACCAAATATAGTGACAGGACCTTGAGTCAGTCCATGTAAGGCATATTGTTTAGGCCTTGTATCCTTTTAGTAAGGTATTTCTGTGGGCATTCCAGTAGTTGCATATGTCTGGACAAATATATGCCAAGGGAGCATCATACTCAATGAATGGCCTAATTAGGGTTGAGTAAAGGGTGACAATGACATCCCTAGATCTAGACATAAACCCTCTGTTTATAAGCTATGCAATATAGAAGGACTTTCTTATGACAATAGACATATTGGTCAAAAGTTAGGTCATTGTCCACATAAGCTCCCCACTACCAAACAACTGGGTCAAATCTTAGGGGTGAATTGTCAATATGGTAGTTCCCTGAGGTAAACGACTTTCCAAAGGATGTGATAATGCATTTTTTTTTGGCATTTAGTTTCAGTCCATGGCATTGGCACCAGTTATTTATTTGGGACAAACATTCTTGCAGGGAAGCTAAGTCATTTAGGGATTCAATTACTGCTCTGAGCTTGCAGTCATCTGCTAACTTAGTCACCCACGGCCCTTTGGTATTGATCTTTACTTCAGTGAAGCAGATGCCAAACAGGAGAGGCCTGAACAGAGAACCCTGGGGATTCTAATTTTAAACACACATGTATTATTACTCTTTTTTCCATTAAACCCTAAATCTTAGACTTCTGACACTTCATCTCTATATGAAAAATAAGCTCTTATTAAAGGATTGGGTGAGCTGGCAATTTCTGGCCATCCTGTTATAATGATACCATGAAACAACTGTAGCATATAATAATTCTGAGTACAGGGCTTGGGTTCTTGCTGCCTTTTAGCAGAGATTGGAAGATGAACCATATCACCAGCACTTACAGAATTCCCTCAGGCAAATCCCCCCCATACTCCTACAGATACCCTGTTTACTGCATATACTACATGCATATGCTTATCAGTCTTGTGTTGATCTTGCAGGCTGTAATTTTGTTTTCCTAAATTTTCATGAGTGCTTTATGCAGCAGTTTTCAAACATACTATGTATTATATTATTATCTGATTCTACAATATTTTTTATAACAAACAAATACAGTCTCTAAATACCTGGCAGCCATCTACTATAGCTAACATCCCATTCTCATTTTTAGCATAACATTTTTGAGAATCTGCCAAAAGACGTTGCCTGTTATACACTTGGCTACTTTCTACAGTAAAACTGCAACAAGCTCTTCTGACTCGCAGCTACCTCAACTATAATAGTTTGCAAAATGCCATAAAATCTGATTATAAGTGCCTTAGCGACCATATGGTTCAATATGTCATATATATGTTCCTGTTTTGTTGACCAAAGCTATTCCACAACTTTCTCTCTCAGTATTTCTCTTTCTGTATGGAACCTTCATTATGGTACTATCAGGTCTAATATTAGCAACAGCTCTTGGAAAGACTTTTGGGGCAGACTAGATTCTAAAAGGTAGCCATAAAAATCTATATCAACCTAGAGGTGTGTTGAAGGAGCACGACTTTGAAATGCCTTCATCTAGCTTACCTGACCAGAACCCTTGGTTAGCATTAAACAGATACATTATTTGCACTTATTCTGTTATATGAAGCAGATATTGTTCCCTTTGACCACATATTTAAATCTTGAAAACGTGTATGTATCATTGTCTTACTTTACTAAGATTAAGGCTATGAGCTGTTAATGGACTGCTTTCTGTAGTCCAGGTTTTAAATCAATCAGTGCTCATGTGCTGAGTCTGAAAAAAATGTTCATGTGGAGCAATGCTCTACCCCATTTCAAAAATACAAATAAGTACACAAACTACTATCACAGTGGTATTTAAAATTCAGTAGGTTTGATGTGTTTCACAATGAATCCCATAGATTCTATACACTTCAGTTTTTACTCAGTCCTTTTTCTGAGCACAAGAGGAATTAATTTTGGAGGATCAGTTAAACAAATTGCATCAGAGGAATTCCTTATATGATAATCATATGTTCATATGTTCCTATATTCACATACAGTGTTTAGGCCATACAGCCATCAAGGTACACTGATTCCACAATATATGGCTGTAAACCTCATCACCTGTCCAGGTATCCAGGTTCCTTTTAACGCTACCAAAACTATTTGAATTAAGTAAGCTTATAGGGAGATTGTTCCAAAGTCTTGTCATTTTAACAGTAATAAACTGCTCTCTGATTCTGAGATTTCCCATTTTTAGTACAAACATCATATTCTCATGTATGTACATTTTAGTACATCTATTAACCTCAGTGCTATACATAATTTGTAATATAGGGTCATGAAAGATCTTATATGCTAATAACTTTCTGTGAATATACCTGTAACAGAGACTATACAAATTTAACAACTTACACCTAAGGCCATAACCCATAAAGATATATTTCTCTGTTCTTTTTGTAAATCTTCTTTGGACCCCTTGAAGTTTTTTCCAATTGCTCCTGAGTATAAATACAAAAAGTCTTATTGTACTCCACTAATGTTCTTATATACATTTTAAATACCAAATTCAATACATGCTTTATCCCTAGTAGATCATTTCCTTAACAGGTATTCCATATATATAATTGCCTTTATATAAATTAGAATGTGCATTAAAGGACAAATTAGATGTAATATGTATACCCAAGTCTTTATAATCCTGTACCTCATTTAATGAGCAAGACACCAAATATACAGGAAACTGAAGTCAAGCACTGTGGACCCAAACAGGTGGCAAACAGGCTTTAATGACTAAATCCACCACAATATGAATAATAGCACAAATGTTTCACAGCAATTTTCACAGCAGCACAAAATATTAACGTTCACACTGTCCAACTCGTTTTCATCATCAACTTCATCAGATAACCAACAAATCAGTCATCATTACTTTTATATTTCAGTTGTAGACGTTTAAACCAATCAGGTGATGTGTCTTGTTAGACAAAGCAATTAATGTCCTTGTACTCAGTAACGTAAAAGTGCTGTGCAATACAAAAATAGGTACTCTTCCACACTTCAAAGAAACCTAATGAATTATAAAGTATCCCTGTCACTATATAAATATAATAATAAATTTAATGAAGTATATAAATACATATATATAAAATATATATAAAATGTATGTAAAATCTGTGAAATGTGTGTTTCTCTACAACTATCAGTCTTATAGCTCCCTCTCGTGTCAGCATTAAAACTTACAAATAAAATCAAATCAACCTTAAAATACAATATAAATAAATAAAATATTAATTGTATTTAAAATTGTGAAGTTGGGATCAATTTCTAAAGTTTGGCTGATCTTAGTTTGAGGACTGGTACTAGTGAAATCATGTCATTAAGTCCAGGCTTCCTAGTAGCTTCTAATACCAGTTGCCAATATAATTCCCTGTATTCTACCAGGGTTTCCCACATACCACTCCTTGGATCAGGTTCTACTACTTCCAAAATAAAAAAACTCAAATTTTGCATTGTTGCATGTCGTGGTGTGCTTATATAATGCATTAGTTTCACATCCTGTCCTAATATCGTATAAATGTTCATAGATCCTTTGTTTTAGTTTTCTTTCACTTTTGCCAACATAAAAAGATCCACATTCTTTACACACAGATAAATATATAATGCCCTTACTGTTACAGTTGGCATGTGTATTTAAAATTAATTTCCTGTTCCTTACTTTCAAATAAAAGGATCCACCTGTCACTAGATAGGAGCAATAACTGCAACTTCCACATTTATATAGACCTCTTTTCTTATTTGTAGTATTTTCAAAACCAGATCTATTTGTACCCCTTTCTAATAAATTTTTGATAGAACTTCCTTTACGATAAATGTATTTCAGATCATTGTCAAAAATATATTTTAGATCTGAAAGTCTAGCAAAATGTTTCCATTCCTTATCTATTATATTCCTTACCAGTCCAGATTGTCCATCGTATGTTGTTATTAAACCTGCGGTATAGTTTTCATGTACATTTTCATCAGGGCTATTTTCCTGAATACGTGGTGATATACCTAAAATTGGGGAGAATTTACCAGTTCTTCCTTCAACAGCTTCCTTTAAAATCTGATCAAACAATTCTTCTGGGTAGTCTCTGTTTAAGAACAGTCTCCTCAATGTTTCACACTCACTGTTAAAAATCCCATTGTCTGAAGTCATCCTACTTAAACGTACTAGTTGCCCCTTCACTACCCCTCTCTTCTGATAGTGTGGGTGTGAACTCCTATAGTGTAAGTAGGAATTTGAAAACGTCTCTTTTCTGTAAATCTTGGAAGTAAAACCGTGTATTTCTGTTTTAATGTTCACATCCAAGTAATTTAGTTCTTGATTGTCATAGTTGTGTGTGAAATGTAGAAAACTAGTTGTACCATTAATATATTCCACAAAAGAATCAAAAGTAGTTCTTTGTCCCTTCCATAGGAAGCATAAATCATCCAAATATCTATCATAAAATACCCAGGAACTTTTGTATATAGAATTTAAAACAAATTTGCTCTCCCAGTAAGCCATAATGATGTTGGTGTAAGCTGGAGCACAATGTTCCCCCATCACTACTCCTCTGACCTGTTTAAAATATTCGCCTTCAAAAAAAATAAAGTTGTTCTTAAGGACAATTTCTATCAAAACTAACAAAGTTCTAAAATCATTGTGTGTTATTGTTTGATGTCCTACTAACATTTCCTCAAACCATTCCAAGCCAACATCGTGTGGGATACTAGTAAATAAGTCTATTACATCTAAAGTTCCAAATGCTACCTCAACAGAAAACAAAGTATGGTTTAATTTCCTCAAAAGGTCCCAAGAATCTTTCAAGATATTATAATTTTCCTGGACAAGCCCTTTTATTTTGGAATCAATGTATTTTGCAAGGGGTGCTGTGACTGAACCTTCAGCTGACACAATTGCTCTTAAAGGGGAGTCGTTGGCATCCTTATGCACTTTTGGAATGCCAAAAAGAGAGGGTACTTTTGGTTTTTCAACATGTAAATATCTAAATGTATCCAGGTCTATTAATCCATCCATTAACAAATCATTTAAAAGCATCCGTATCTTGTTGTATGCTATATTGATCTCATTGATAGATATTCTTGTGCATTTGTCAGAATTATTAAGTATTTCCATAATTTTCCCTTCATACATGATATAGTCCATAAATACAACCCCTCCACCTTTATCTGGCTTCATAACCCTTAAATTTCTATCATCACTAATATCTGTAAGTATTTTTTGTTCCAGCAGGGATAAATTAGGTTTCAAATATACAGGAAGCAGTGGGCATCTATTAAAAAATACATTATCTTACACTTATTTAGACTAAATGTTAAATCTGTTTCCAGTGCCCAGCAACTCAGAGACTGTAAATAATTATTTAACTCATTTATGTCAAAGGGATTTTGAATTGATAAACCAATCTTGCAATCATCAATATACTTATAAACCCATAATTGATTATTCTTGGGTGATGTAGCATGCACCATATTAAACAACATTGGGCCAAAGACAGAAACTTAATGTACTCCCGCTTTAACCAGTGAGTAATCAGAATAAGAATGTTGTATTCTTACACACTGTTGTCTTCCATGTAACCAATTATCAATCCACCTTATGATGTGTGTATTGACTTTATGTTCCTGTAAACAGTTAATAATAACCTTGTGAGATAAACTGTCAAAAGCTTTCACAAGATCCATAAAAATAACTCCAGGATACAGGCCCAGATCCAAGCCCATGGTTATCTGCTCATAAAAACTAATCAACTTACTTAGAGTAGATTGCCCTTTAATGAAACCATGTCAGTTAATATCAAAGATTTCTATGTTTCCTTCTGATTTCTCAATTGGATCTGACATACATCTCTCAAAACATTTTCCCAATAAGGAAGTTAAACTGATGAGTGTAAAATTCCCCATTTGATCCTTTGAGCCACCTTTATTAAATGGAGTTACACAGGACAGTTTCGAGGATAACAGAGCTATTCCTGATTCTAACAATTTATTAAATGCTAAACTTATGGTAGGTAAATTAATAGTTTTTATAGAATTCAACAACTGTCCTGGCAATCGCTTTGGTAATATTCATTCCTGTTATCACTGGACCTGAGCCCTTTACAAAATAGCTGTAAACATCATCCTTATCTATACTATCTCACCAAATGCTTGAGATGAATACAAATTAATTTTACTAGGCTCAGTAAAAGAACTACCATCAATTAACAACATCTGTAAGGAAAAAGTATTTCTATCAATTTCATTTATATATCTATAAAAAGCCTTTTTATTTCAGGCATTATTAATTAATCCCTTGTCAAAACATACTTTGCAGTTAGCAATTCCCTTTTTCAAGTTCTTATATGATACATTACATTTCTTTCTGCTCATATTTGAAGAGAACCTTACAAAGATTTTTAAGCTCCATGTTTTCCTGCTGTGCAATCTCAAAATGTCTTTGTTCTACCAAACTGGAAAAGTGGAATTGTTTCTCTTTTGTTTTACTGTAGTAGTAACTCCTTCCTAAAGCAGCTTCTCCAAAGCACTATATTCATAGCAACTATATGATCTACCAACTACAGTCATCCAATCACATCTCACATGATGCTCAGCAAAACGTTTTTCATCTAACTTTCCATATTCATATGTTCATAAATGTGTATTTGTGTGTAATTATCCATAGTTACACAATGTAAATTTACAATGCAGTTATTCCTAACCTCACTTAAAGCCTTTGTATCAACTTCCCTTCTGTTTAGATACCATGACTTCTGGTTACAGACACACAGACCTATATTCTTGTACAAATGAACTTGAGTCAACCCTGTCCATGGAGAAATGTAATTTATCTGAACTGAGGTTATGTATTATTCTCTCTACATTCTATCAGCTACTCCATCAGTAGTACTTAACTTTGGTTGGAGTTCAGAAGTAACATCTACAAATGTTTTTTCTGCCTCACCACATCCAATATGTTTACTCTTTTTTGTAATACATTGTCTTGTTCCCTTCTTCTTTTTCTTATCCTTAACTTCTTTCTTTGTTGGAGAATCTGACTTAACTAAGCTCCCATTTACACTGTTATTCAAAAGTCATTTCTGATTAACATTCTGTTTATGGCAATCCGACCACTCATAATTTGATTTTCAATCAATTAAATAGTCAGAAATTGTAATAAATGCTTTTCTAAAATGACACATATAAGAATCTTTATTATTATCTCTAAATGACTTGCTATCAATGACATTCAAAAGTTTCAGACTTTTTATGCAATTTGAGCAAGTATTAGTTTCATCTTGCTTGTAATACACTTCATAGTGCACAATTTTTTTTATATAATTTCATTTCATAAGGCCTTCCAAAACATACAAATTTAATGAATTCATATTTCACTGAATGTTTAAGTATATACTTAAATTCCTTGTAAAAGTAAGTGCAACAAGTTTAAAGCTTAAAACAAACATACCCCCCCCCCCTCAATCCTCACTTAAACACTTAATCACACGTGACAAAGACATGAGCATCTGCTTTGTCTGGGTGAGAGATTTTAAGCAGTACAAACTCCTGTTGGATTGGATGGGAGCATCCACAGCCCCACCACTGTATAGCCACATCAACTAACAGATACACAACTTCTTACTACATATAAAGTTATCCAGCACCCATCTGCCTGTCTGGCACTAATAAACATTCTACACAACTATGTTCCCAATCAGTCATTGCAATCCAGTCACCAAACATTGTTGTCTGTCTACAAACCTAGCAAATCTATTGTGCATTGTCTGAACTCATACAAGGTTGCTAAGGCCTGGAACTCCTTATCTGTATCCATCAGGTCTATACCCCTCCTTAGTATGTATAAAAAGTTGAACTGCCACAGTAGAAGGAAAATTCTTTATTGCAAGGACAAAATGAGCACTTTCACGACCTTCCAGGTCGCTTCATCAGATTTAATAAAACATCCCATGCCTTCCTTGATATATATACTTTCAAAGTGACCAATCAGTTAAGACAAACAAATATTTATATCAGACTCAATTAATTTAAAAATAGTAGAAAAAACATAAATAAACATAAAACTGTTAAAAACAATATGTGAGTTAAAATGTGAATTCCTATAAAACCATGTAGAAGGGAATTAGTGCTTTAAGGCTCTTGCCTTTAAAAATGGTTTCAAAGAAACAGTTTCATTAATGCCTGTGGGTTTGTCTGCATTTAGTTGCAGAATACATTTTTTGCTCAGCCTCTTCTGTTCTATTTCTAATGTCACCCACTCTGATATTTTCTTCCAGAACTTCTAAAACTAAACATTTAAAAACATGGTGCACCCCTTCAGCTTCTACGTGTTTAGCTAGGCCACTACTCTCCTTTGTGTTTACTATGTCCCTCATATGTTCTAAAATGCATTCTTTGAGCATTCTATTAGTCTTGCCCACATAAAAAACTTTACAGTATTTGCAAAAACTAAGACAGACTATATTTCTAGTCTTACAGTCTGAACACAAATTAAATTAAATTCTAAACTTTTGCTGTGGATGTACAAAAGTGCTACATGAGAAAATGTACTTACAAGCTCTGCAGTTCCTGCACATATATGTCACTATCTTATCTGATGCGTTCAGGAACTTATGTATTTGGGTTTTATAACATAGCTGCCTTTTAAGTGTTTTTTTGTTTGTAAATGAGAGGTGAGGTCCAGAGTCTATGATGCCTTCAAGTTCTTTAGTGGCTAACAATATGTTCCAGTTCTTCCTAAATATATCACAAAATTGACTGACATCACTTGCATATGTAATGAGGAACCTGAGTTTCTCATCCCTGGAGTCAGTTTCAGGGTTATCTCTTGTAGTTTGTTCTGAGAAGTAAGGTCTACGCTTCCCTTGACATTCCTGATATACTCATTCTATGGTGGTGTCTATTTCTGTCTGGTTATATCCTCTATCAAGTAATTCTCCTCTTAACTCTTCCATAGACCTGTCCAACTCATCATTTTTACTATGTAGTCTTGAGGCTCTCAGGAACTGTCCTTTCATAACATTTTTGCTAACATGTCTTGGATGCATGCTGTTTTTATGTAATATGGAATTCTTTCTACTTGGTTTTCTATACAGGCTAGTAGCCACCTGCCCCATTTCTGATTTTTTCACTAGAACATCAAGGAATTATATCTGTTCATTTGAGTACTTTCAGGTAAATTTTAAAAATGGTATTGTTGAGTGTGGGCAAGAATCTATCCAGCATCTCTACTGAGTTTTCCCCTAGAAAAAACATGCCATCCACAAAAAGTGCATATCACAGAACATATTTGCTAAATTAATTCCCCTGTAGTAGAAATGAGCTAGATACTCTCTTTGAAAGTATATCCAGCTATGAGAAGAGATTACAGAATACGAATCTGAAAAAGCTTCAAAGGGATATGAATGATTTTCAGTCCAGTGCTGTTTTCTCATGGACCAAACCTTTTACTACAGCAACAGACCAGCCTGTAAACCCAGCCCCTTTTGTGATAGACACACAACCACCAATGAGAAGCCAAATAACTGAAGAGGGAGTGGCTCCTGCCACTAACACTGAGGAAACACAGAGTTTGCCAGTGACTCCTGCTGAGCAGCAGTCAACAGTAAAACCAAAGGATATAAATACAAGAAGCAGCAAGAAGAATAACAGCAACCTATCTAACGAGAATCCCCCTTTTCCCATGCAACAGAAGGGAATATCGAGAACTCAAATGATAGCATTCACACAAATGAATGCTCTACTGATAAAAAGTAGATCAAGGAGCAGAGGAAGGAAGGGCCGAGTCAGGCAGATACCAAACACAGAAGCAACACGGAACACAATGGTAACCTGCAGCAAGAACACAAAAGTCTGGTAATAAATCTTTCATCTTTAACACTAACTGATGCACATATGTCACTTTTGAATAAAGGGCCGTTGTTTATTCCAGCCCAGAGAACTGTGTTAGCTGACATTCTTAAAGAACTTAAGTTATTTGGTTGCAACTTTAACTTTAAAAACTATGTTTAAAGGACAGATGACTGATAATTTGAATATTTTTAAAAAAACAGTACCTTTATACCTAAATTACATCCTATTGTAGAAGCCTATGTGTCAGTATGTGAGAAGTAAATAAGGGAAGCATTTAATTCAGATAGAAGAGCTGTCTTTCATAACTTGAGTAAAGAAGAATCTGATGCTCTATATGACCTGAGGAAAATGCATTCAGTGGAAATTAGACCTGCAGATAAAGGAGGGGGAATTGTGATTATGGATAGGGAATTTTACATCCAACAAATGATGAAACTACTGAATGACCATAACACCTATACCTGTATCGCAGTAAATATAGTAAAATATGTTATAGACAGGATTGCTGTTTTGTTGTTTGACTTGCTGACTACAAATTTGATAACAGAGGATTTATTTAAGAATTTTAATGTATACACTCCCACCATTCCAGTTATATATGGCCTTCCCAAGGTACATAAAGATATCATATGTTCACCTATGAGACCAATAGTGTCTAGTAGAGGTTGAGCCACAGAAGCCATGTCATTATATGTGAGAATAATCTTCATCCAGTGCTTGAAAAGTGGGAAACAGTACTGAAAAACCCAAAATCTTTTCTCCAAACATTGTATAGAAAGACAATTTCGATAAATAGAGTATCTGCTTGTAACCTTAGATATTGCATCACTTTTCACAGTGATTCCAAATCAATGGGGAATAGAGAACATTAGCAGCTTGCTATGTTCTAAATGTAAATCCAAAAACCAATGAGACTGGACACTGCTCGAAGACCAACTCCTTCTGTTTATTGAAATTAGATACACAAATGATGAGCGCTTTCGGGCCTCTGCCCTTCATCAGATAAAGCATCTCCCAAAAACCAACATTTTAAAACAAGCACAACCAATAAAAATCAATAAAAATCAGTAAAAAACCCGCCTATTCTTAAGGGTGGGTCTCATAGGAATGACTTCATTAAGCCCAGGACTCCTGTGTGCCATAAGCTCAATTATCCATTTAGACTCAGCTAGCTCTGTTAACTGTTTAATGTCTCCCCCTCTTTTATTCAACTTCACATTCACTATCACTTTAAACTTGAAGCTATGTGTAGGATGAGCTGCCAAATGTCTATATAATGCATTGCGTGTATCCCCATTTCTAATTGCAGAGAGGTGCTGCAAGACCCTAACTTTAAACATACAATTGGTCTTGCCCACATAAAAACTTGTGCAGGATTGACACTCTGCCAAGTAGACCACATCAGTGGTTCTGCATGTTGCTCTCCCTTTCAGATCAAACAGTCTGCCAGTAACTGGATGCACAAATACACCCCTACTATCTACATAAGCACACGCCTTGCATAGCCCACAAGGAAAAGTGCCCTGTTTAGTGATAGCCAGATTATCCATACTGGTCTTAGTCTTATCCCTACAAAGTAAATCTTTCAAGTTTTTATTTCTTTTATATCTAAAAACCGGTTTGTCACCTAGCATACCCTTCAAACTTACATCACTAGTCAAAATATTCCAATTCCCTCTGATCAGTGCACAAACATCACCTATATTGCTCCCATAAGTTAGTGTCAACCTAGATCCATGTCCACCGCCCCTATCATAAATAACAGGATGGAGTTTGGTAGGAATTGTAGGAAGGACAGATATAAACCATGGCTGAGAACCGTTGACACAGGCGCAGGCTCACAACATGATAGGGGCGGTGGACATGGATCCAGGTTGACACTAACTTATGGGAGCAATATAGGTGATGTTTGCGCACTGATCAGAGGGAATTGGAATATTTTGACTAGTGATGTAAGTTTGAAGGGTATGCTAGGTGACAAACCGGTTTTTAGATATAAAAGAAATAAAAACTTGAAAGATTTACTTTGTAGGGATAAGACTAAGACCAGTATGGATAATCTGGCTATCACTAAACAGGGCACTTTTCCTTGTGGGCTATGCAAGGCGTGTGCTTATGTAGATAGTAGGGGTGTATTTATGCATCCAGTTACTGGCAGACTGTTTGATCTGAAAGGGAGAGCAACATGCAGAACCACTGATGTGGACTACTTAGCAGAGTGTCAATCCTGCACAAGTTTTTATGTGGGCAAGACCAATTGTATGTTTAAAGTTAGGGTCTTGCAGCACCTCTCTGCAATTAGAAATGGGGATACATGCAATGCGTTATATAGACATTTGGCAGCTCATCCTACACATAGCTTCAAGTTTAAAGTGATAGTGAATGTGAAGTTGAATATAAGAGGGGGAGACATTAAACAGTTAACAGAGCTAGCTGAGTCTAAATGGATAATTGAGCTTATGGCACACAGGAGTCCTGGGCTTAATGAAGTCATTCCTATGAGACCCACCCTTAAGAATAGGCGGGTTTTTTACTGATTTTTATTGATTTTTATTGGTTGTGCTTGTTTTAAAATGTTGGTTTTTGGGAGATGCTTTATCTGATGAAGGGCAGAGGCCCGAAGGCGCTCATCATTTGTGTATCTAATTTCAATAAACAGAAGGAGTTGGTCTTCGAGCAGTGTCCAGTCTCATTGGTTTTTGGATTTTCATTTTGGTTTATTTGACTGGACTTTGGTGAGGCACAGAACATTGTTTTGTTTTCATATGTTCTAAATGTGTTTTCTCTAATGATAAAGTGAATCTGTTATGCAGTCGCTTGAAATAATTTTGGACAATAATGCTTTTTTCTTTAATGAAGATTTTACCTACGAAAGGTTGGCATAGCTATGGGCACAGCTTGTGCAAACAGCTACACCAACCTAACTTTGGTCCAGTGGGAAGAAACTTTTCTACTACAGGGGAATGAATTTAGCAAATATGTTCTGTAATATGCACGTTTTGTGGATGACATGTTTTTTCTATGGGAAAACTCAATAGAGATGCTGGATAGATTCATAGATCCTCTTCCTGTCAACACCTGCCTTCCAGACAACTTAAGGCTTCAACTATAGCTGATTTAAAAAAAATATATATCATCAGGCTTCTGCAGTGAATGACTGAGCACAAACAAAGGAAACTGGCTAGGCTTAAAATGATACACAGGAGCAACTAGCCTAGTACTTACCTATGGACCTATGATTGGATATATTTTACTATATCCTGTTTTGGCACTTGCAGTATTGCAACATACACTCATCAAAAAAAAAAGTTGATGAAATATTTGGTACAACGCAAGTTGAATTACTGCTGAAAAACACACACATGCTGGTTACCTCTGCAAATATTCAGAATCTGTACCTTCTCAAGCCTATCAGATTCACTATTCTCATTTGTAAAAATTATGCTAGTACTTGTTTAGTTTTATTGTTGGCAGATCACATATAGAAAAGAAAGTCAAGTCTTTGGGAATATGAAGATTTTAGGTGGCCACTTACATGAAAAAATGTCTCGGAAACACATATGTATTTTAACAGGTTGGAGTTTACTTTTCAAGACAACAGAAGAAGGTTTATGCAGCAGATATTTCACAATATTTGCTTATCACAAGACAGGATTTATAACAGTTCAAAAAGTTAACAATTCACAATTAGCAGAATTTGATTTATCTTTGCTGGCTGTTAATGGCAAGTCCATTAGTAATAACGTTTTTACTGGAAAATGTGTAGTGTTCACACTGCATTGATGTAGTTATTTGTTATGAAACATGGCTAAAGTACAATGATTGAATGAATGAAAACCAGCTCTGTCAGGTAATAAATGTTTTACTATAACATGCATTCTAATAAAAAAATCAGGTGGAGTTGTTATGACAGGGATTAAAAATTATGAGACTGTAATTCTTATACTTTTGTGGCAACACCAATACTGCAAATTCTATTACCATTAAAAGAAAGACAACTCTGAAAGAGATTAAAATTTTGGAGTGCATAGACCACCAAATATAAGTATTGAGGGCCTACAGGAGTTCACATATTTCTTGCACGAAACACAGGAATGGAAAATAATAATAACCTAGAAACTGAATTTACTAGAGATAGACTGGATAATATTGTTTCTGCAACATAATTAAGGAAATAATTCACACTATATGTACAGAAATGATAATTATTGCAGACTGTAAACAAACATATCCAGGGTAGAGAACATACTGGATCGAGTTTGTATTCCAAAGGAAATGATGGTTAATTCACATTGAATTCTTGTTGTGCAGTGAGCATGGGTTTATAAAGGTCGAACTATTGCTAGACAGTTCTGCCTAACTGTTTTCAAACTTAGCACTACAAGAACAATTGCCAACAATGACATGGATGTATCTCTTTGAGTCCCTGTATGAATCACTCAATAGTCATTAACTATGAAACTCTCTTAGTGGTTTACTGCACCATTCTACAGTTCATATCTCTTTAGTTCACCATTCATAGACTTAAAGTGTTAGTCTGTGATGTGAAGACTTTCAGGATGTTATAACAGGAAAACCTCCTGAACTATCCGCATTTGGGAGCTTATCTGAGAAACTAAACTTTTTTTCCAAACATTGGATTCACCTCCAGTGTATCTTTGGACATATTTCAAAAATCAGCTTACTCAATCATTGTGGCTAGGCCTTTTAAGAGATTTTGTTAAAAAAATGATTAATCTTGAGTGAAATTAGACAGTCTGCATTGTTTTTGCTGTTAAATGAGTGACTTTTCCTTTAATTAGTTTACTGGTTCCTTTTGGTGTCAGAAGAAGGTTTCCAGGCTAGTTGAGGGTGTTGCATGCTATTCAAGTTAAATTCAAGATTCTTGCTAGTGGTTGTTGTGTCCTGTTGAGCTTTCTTTTGCTTTATCTCAGTATTACCAATAAGACAGTTTAGTGCAACAAGCTCTTTATTTGCTACAAGGAGCTACATTCCAAGCTAAGTTCACAATTTTATGACCAGAAAAAAAGTGGATCAGAACATCGGGCTTTTGTTATAATTGCTTAATATTGAGTGAACAGATACAGCTCTGTTTTTACTGCTAAATTAGTGCATTGTTGCTTTAATTTTTAATTAGTTTACTGGTTCCTTCTGGTGACAGAGGAAGGTTTCCAGGCTTGTTGAGGGTATTACTTACTACTGAGGCAAAATTCAAAGTTCACATGTGTTACTATTGGTTTATGCACTCTGCTGACCTTTTTGTCTTTTTTTTCATGTTATAAAGAAGGAGGTTTAAAGAAATGCTAATATCGTGCAGCAGCATGACTCACTGTACTGTGTGGATGCAGGCATTTAGAGCCTTAACTTTTTCTATACCACCCTCTCCTCCAATTCCTATAGCATTATAAATAGTACCACCCAACAGTGCATTGCACAAAGAGTCACACTGCATGCTCTGTGCTTTCCTTCCAGAAGAGCATTACATGATGAGCCACACTGCCTGCCCTATGGTCAACTTCTAACAGTGCATTGCATGATGACCTTCTAACAGTGCATTGCATGATGAGCCACACTGCATGCCCTTTGCTCCCCTTCCAACAGTGCATTGCATGATGAGCCACACTGCATGCCCTATGCTCCCCTTCCAACAGTGTATTGCATGATGAGCCACACTGCATCCATTGTGCTCCCCTTCCAACAGTGCATTGCATGATGAGCCACACTGCGTGCTCTGTGGTCTCCTTCCAAAAGAGCATTGCACGATGAGCCACACCGCATGCCCTATGTTCACCTTCTAACAGTGCATTGCACGATGAGCCACACTACATGCCCTGTGCTCCACTTCCAACAGTGCATTGCATAATGAGCCACACTGCATTCCCTGTGCTCCCCTTTCCCTGTAGTAGCCCATTAATGCTCTACAGCATAAAATAGCTGACAGCTAACCAATGCTGCCTAAGCAACCCTTATATGTTCTAGCTAACCTAAAGTAGGCTGCTACATGATGACACTATACTCTTGGTATAAAGTGCACATTTAGGTTAAAATCTTCTATAATGATGACTTGAGGAAAAGTTTTAATAAACATATGAAGGTCAGAGTGGGCAAATAGGAATGGGATCCAACTCCAAACATTTGGAAAGCTCTTTCCTCTTCTTTACCATTTGTTTATTTGGATTCCTTTTTAGTGATTTTAAAATGGCAAGATTTACAGTGAATGGTGGATGGAGATATTTTTCCAATCCCCTAACCTAAGATCTTGAGCAGTGGCACTGGGCTGATTTCTCACCTTTTTAAGTGATAACTATCTGGTGAATGTTTCTTTGAGCTACTGTTGTTGGACATCTGGAGTTTCATTCAGCTTTGGTTTAAGGATTAGTGTAAGCTGGCACTTTCATTGTGGACTGTTTTCTGGTTACTAATTATTGTCTTCATAAACTAATGATTCTAAGATCCAGGGTATTAGAGTTCACTGTGGAAGATGATATCCTATTCCCAATCCCATGACTGTGAGGGGTGGATGTGGGGCTGTTTTCACGTCACTTTCCAAGCTAACCCTGGTTCTGCCTGACCAACTGCCTAGACGGCTTAGCCCATTTAGCTGGGCCAGGGTGAGTTCCTGGTGTTTCCTCAGTATATGGTGGCCCTAGTGGGCTGCTTCAGTGAAAAATGAACACACCACTCTGCAAAATCAAAATACATGGTCCCCATGGGTGAGTTAAGGATCACTTTACCATGCCAACTATGGAGTGGCATTTTATTTTAAAAAAGAACTGGGATCCGGTCACCAAGAGCAATCCATGCTGACTATCAGGTGAGGTGTTGAAATGAACTGGGATCCACTCACTGGTAATTATAATAAAAACAGACAAGAATTAAAGAGATACTGCCACTTGTGTTTTTCCACTAGTCTTTGGGTACCTTAAAGGCATGGTTTATTCCTCACACATCCCCACCTTCCTTGAAAAGTGGAGCAAGTTTTCAAAAATAATACCTGTTCAGTAATAAACACTTTTTTGAAGTTATAAGAGAAACCCAGCTTCCTATTGGCACAAAAGTCTGGGAAAAATGACAAAAGTGAAAAAGAGAGTTTTTATGCAGCCCAAACATAATTTGGTTAACTTTCATTTTATTTTTTAAATAGTATGCTGTTAATTTGTTTTGTTTGAGCCAGCCTGTAAAAGTTAAGTTGCTCTTTTCAAAAATAGTGCCTAGTTACTAATAAATGTTGCTTAAATTTATAGGAGAACCCTATCTATTTACTATCTAAATCAAAAGAAAAAAAAAGAGAGATGGAACTGATGGAGCTTTGATGAAAGTGCTGCAGATCAGTATACTGGAATTTTTAGTAAGATTTGCCAGATAGAGTCTATTAGATTTCTTACTGTATTTTTTCACTGTAGTTTTCCACCAGAGGACTGTCTTCTGCATCATACTACATTCCAGTACTAATAAACAGAGTGAGGCAAAGATTGATGTTGTCTGGCCCCATCTTGGGTGTCATTCAGCATCCAGTCAACAGGCAGATGGAGGAACACCCCTGGTCCAACTCCCTCAGCTCTCCAACCAGAAATGGCCCCTACTCCTCAATGCCCATCTGCTTTCAGATGGACTTGTATAAACATAACAGCACTTGCAATGAAAAAAAAATTATATTGCATACAGTATCACCTATAAGCCCCTAAATAAAGGAATCAAAAAGCCTCTGGAGTATTTGTTCTTTGTTCTTTATTTTAATTGTTATCCTTAAGATGAGCTAAAGTTTTGACTAAAGCACTAATTAGTTTGATTAACCACAAGTTCAGATTTAGCTTTAACTGTGAGATGAACAGCAGATAAAATGTTCAAGAAACAGTTGGCATTGTTTGGGGATGGGTCCTAATAACTTTTGATTTTAGCTAAATAGTGCAAACCTAGTTGAAAGTCTCATTTAACACAGATAGTAAAGATGTGTACCCCTGCAATTAACTTCACATGCACCTTGCTCAATTAACAAGTTAATAAAGTACTAATTAAATTCTCTTAATCATTTGACAAAAATAGAGGATCAGCCTGTTTGCCTTCCTTCTGTTTCCAGGCTCACAGCACTTGGTGTTTTCAAACAGTGTAACTTCTGCCTGATGCTCATGTTTGAGGAACTCTTACTTAGCACAACACATTCTGTTTATGACAGATATAATTATTTAACTACCATGGAGACTTTCCTCTCACAAAAAAATAATAAATAAATAAATAAAAACAGACTGTGAGCAGCACATACTCCTACAATGCTCTAAGATGTCCTACAACGAGGCTGTAAAGAAATAATCACCAAACCCTCTGAGACCCATGAAGACTAGATCTCAGCACAAATATATCAGCACACCACCTTCTTGCACATTTAAAACAAAAAAACAAAAGTCACAAAGATTTAAATCACACTTACTCTACCATACCACAACATTTTACTAATTAAAATGTTTTGGTGATTGGTGACTCCATAGTCAGACACACTGATTTTTCTCTCACTGAACTGGGCAAAGAGTGACACTGAGTTTATTTTTTTCCTGCTGTCAGGATCTTGGATATCTCAAGGACACTTAAGGCCCTCCCACCTAGCAAATACAACATGGTGGTAGTCCATGTGGGTATGACTGACTTAACGAGCTGAAACCTGAGACAGATGCAGAGGGACACTTCAAATTGCTCCATGCACGTCACAAATTCATGGAGTGGTGCATTTTCTAATCTTGCAGTCAAAGACAGTCTTGATGTTCTCTCAAGTCCTTATAAAGGCTAAGGACAGATAATAATTGGTGGTGGTCAGCTGTTATATAAATATCCTTCAAGTCCTTTTAAGAGCTGGGATATTATATTAGGGTTTAAGCGTGTTTGGGGTGCGGGTTAAGTGTTTTTGTCCTATCAGAGGACTCTGGTTTTACTTTAAACATATGTCCCTTATGAGTGGATGCTAGTGAGTTGTAAAGACTAGTAAAATATTTTCAGTTAAAGGACAACAATGGGATATTAAAGCAGATTGCTCAACCTGCTGTCTCTTTTAGTCCCTGTTCAGTGATACAGCCTCAAAAAATCACCCATGCAGCTTTAAAAATGAATCCACTCAACTGTTTTCCCTGTTAGGCTTCCTACCTGTCCGTACTGTTTTACTTTCACTTTGAAATCCAAGATGAAAAACCTCTAGCTGGCTCTGAAATGATGATGTCACATCTGCCTGAGCTCTTGCTCTAGTTATCGGGACATGTCCTCCCCCAAATTGATGTAATCCCCACCTGATTTGCATGCTGTATAGAAGAGCCAGTGGACCTCCCACATTGTGATGTCAGAGCTGCCTTGCCCAGCCCACTCTTAACGTAGCAAAAATGTCAAACTATAATCTCACTTTTCTGAAGATTCCTACCGATACGTGACAAAGTACAGGCAGAAGCACAGTAACAGCTGCAAAAACTAAGAGCATAAATTTGCAATGACCATGTGTAGACATTAATTGCATGTTTTTACATAAGAAGCAGATGTCTGTCACAATTAATCGACAACACTACATCAGATTACAAGAAGTATGCAATACCATAATTTTCTTAAATTACCACTTAAAAAAAGCATGTGGGTGCTGTCATGCAAGTCTGTGAAATATTTTGTGTTTATAGTGCCTCATTTGTTAGCTATTTAACCAAACAAGAAGGAAAAATAAGTGGGAGTTTGATGCTATGCAAAACAGATTATTCCCAGTGCTATGGAGCTTGGTTCTAAATTTGACAGGAGGAGTGCAACAAAAAAAAATCTCCCACTGTAAGGAAGGAAAGGCTGACAAGAAAACAGTACATTAGTCTGGTCACCTGCTGTGAGCTGTCAATCACATACAGATAATGGGTCAAATTACCCTTAGCTCTTTGACAGCTAGGGAAGGTAGGTGTGAAGGGGAGGGGAGATACCTTGAAGACCTAGATTTCAGCATTCACAAAAAAAAATCAAGTTAGCATTTCTAAGAAGAAAGAGCAATAAAATGCACTTTTCAATTCTGTTCTGTAGCATTTGCACTGCTTGTGTTTGAAGCAGTCATTGAAAAAGGATACAATTTTAACCAAATGTAGTTGACTATAACACAGCAGTGAATGCCTGTAAAATCAGTGGACTGACAGAGGCTTTAGGGAAAACTTGGCAGATCTGATACAATTTTTGGAGACAAACAATGCATTCTGGGATACTTAGAGGCAGACTAAACAGTCAGAATTATTTCAAGATGCCAGACCCCATGTGGTCAGAGTCAGAAATTGCATATAAATATATCTAAAAAGCTCTAAATGGTCCCAGAATGGTGTTAAAATGTAGGAAACATCAAACCATGATGAAATAAACATGTTTTTTGAGTCTGTGGGTATGGTTGTCCTTTAAAATGGAAATAACAACTGGGGTCCCTTAGGACCCAGTTTTGGCCCAGTTTTATTTGTGATCTTAAGGTTTCCAGACAGTAGTAATTTATGGATGTGCAAATATGAGGATGATGTAAAAGTAGGTTTGGTTTTCGCTGGATTATCTGATCGATTCTTATTCCAGTTATATCTGGATAATTCATTTGGTTGAGCTTCTGAGCATGATATAAAATTTTATGTCAATAAAAAGGAACTGCAATTATCCTTATGCCTTGGATAATGTTAGGATTAAAATTATGTATTGTAAAAGATCTGGATATTAACACTGATACCTTCTTAAACTTTAGCCCTCACTTACTTGGCATTATCAGAAGGTGATATTGTGAAATGAATAATATTTTTACAAGTAAAGTTGGTAGAGGTAAGGAGATATTACTTCCAATTTATAGACCCGTAATTAGGCATATTATAGAGTATGGTAGATTTATATGTGCATTTGATTGAGTTCGGTTAGATAGATTGGAAAGAATTCAAAGGCATTTTACCAGAAGGATGCTAGGAATGCTGAGAGTAAATTATCACAACAGACTTAAGTTATTATCTTTGTTTTCAATTAAATATAGGTTAGTCAGGGAGGCTTAATTACTATTTATAAATATGTTAAGGATAAAGGATTTGGGGACATTGTGGTTATTTATAGTAGTACTTATCTAGTGAATACCAGGAATAATAAGTATTTTGTTGACAAGCTTGTTTATATATTGTCTTGGTGGTAATAATGTTTTTATTGAAGGACTAGTTTGTGGTAGAATAATATTCTGTTATGTGTTAGGAAATCTGAATCTGTTAATGCATTTAAGAAATCTGGAACTAGGGACAGGCCTTAGAGCATTTGACTTGGGGCTTTATGGTCACAAGCTCTTTGAAGGCCTTTATAGATGTTGAGCTTTTTCTTCCTAACATTGAACATTTCAGACTTTGGGCATAAGTGGAATCTTTCCTTCTCCAAGAGTGATGCCACAGTAAAACAAAAAGATAATTTTCAACAATTATCTAAATATTTGGTGTCATCCAGGTGGGAACCAGTATCTGTCAGCTTGGAACAAGATGCTTGATAGTCCTACATGCTTTGCTAAGGATGACTTGCATCTCTCATTCCAAGGCTTCCGCATACAGTCTAAAGCATTTGCTGTTTGCATAGTTCCCTTTTTAGGCAGAGTTCAACTGATGGCCATTCCAATATAACTGGTATGTCAAATCCAAAAGTATATCACAATAATGTTGCTTTGCTCTGTACCAGAAGTCTCAACAGCAAGATGTCCAACCTTGAGGCAATCCTGCATTTTAAGTATATCCATGTATGTGCAATTACTGAAACTCATTTTGAATACTCAGGAAACACTCCATCCTTACCTAGGTTTTTGTGCCTACCATTCCTTCAGGCCAAATGGCAACTGTAGTAGTATCTTCATATTTATTAAGGACCAAATCACCCCCAGATAAACTCCCAAAGACCTACCCATTTAGTTCCAACTCACACTAAGTAAAACCAGCTATCAGTTCATAGCCTGTTATGCCCTCTGGAAATCATACACATTTCTTAAATATACTAGATGAACTCCATATTGATATGAACTCCTTCATTTTGGGAGACTTCAACCATGAATCAATAAACTACAGCATCTATACCTCAGATGTAGGATATGTTCAAAAATTCTTGGATTTAATTAACAAAAACTCCCTGGAACAATTTTTTGATAAACTCACCAGAGGTAATAATATTCTTGCCTAGTCCTTATGAATATAGCTTCTTCATTCACTATTCCCATGGTATCCCCTTTCACAGTTAAGTCAGATCATAAACTTGAATCTTTCACTTTAAAATCTCCAAACATGTGGATACAAATATCTCTTAATTCAGGGATTTCAAATGTATAAATCTCATCAAATTCTATGAAGAATTTTCAAATTCTCTCATAGCATCATAGCACTGGTGAGGCCACAGCAAGTGATTTCACAAAGAAATTCTTTGTCCACTCAGATAATTGTATACCACCGGCAGTTCCAACCAGATCTAAATATAATGGGGAATTTTAAAGCAAACCATCCTAGTGGTCTGCCAACACAAATGGACTTTCCAATGAAAGAAAAAATCCTTAAAATGTACAGTATATTGAAATACCCTCTAATCAAGGTTAACATAAGAAAAATGACAAAAAGCATGAAAAATGCAATTAGGACTACTAATGCAGCTCATGAATTTAAGTTATTATCAGTAGGTAAGGACAACTGCAAATCTTTATTTAGCTATGTTAGGAAATATATAAACAACAACCAATATTGGTATGAATTTACCCAGAATGGTACCCCATGCTTTGACTTAGTAGACATTGCAAACATACTAACAAACAAATTCAGAGCAAATTTTATCCTGGAGACAACTGCCCAGAGCCCCCTTTCCCAATCATTACTAAAGAACATGTACAAAAGATACTTAGTAAGACTAAAAACGCCTTCCCCAAGAGACCTGATAATATACCTGTCTGTTTAATAAGCAGTACTAAACAGGCTCTAGCATATCTGCTCCTTAAACTGTTTAACCTACGTTTAGCTACTGTCTTTGTCCCTGAAGTTTGGAATATGGCAGTAGTGATGCTACTCCACAAGGGTGGCCCCACTACTGGTCCCCTATCAGCCTAATGAGTGTTATTTACAAAGTTATGGAACATTTTATAACTGACCTAATAGATTATGACATTAAAAACCTCATCAAACTAGACCTGCAGCAGTTTGGTTTTGTAAAGGGTAGAGCCCATCTAATGTATATGGTCAACTTTTTTGAGAAATTAGTACAAGCTGTTGACAGCAGCCATGCTATCCACATTACATGCCTGGACCTTGTCAAAGCCTTTGATACCACCCTCCATGCTTTCACTACCAGTAAGCTAAGTGCCTAGCAAATAGATCTGTATGTGGTAAGATGGATATCAAATTGGCTAATTGACAGAACCCATACAGTGTGGAATGTAGGAGCATGCTCAGAGTTCATGGGAGCCCTTTTTTCGAATTTACTTTTCTGATCTCCAAACCACTAACCAAGACCTCTGGCTAACAAAGCTTGCAGATGACTGTGAACAGGGATGATTGGATGGGCATTCAAATCACTGTCTGTCAACCAAGTTCTACAGCAATGCCTGTTATGCAAAAATGGGATTAAATTAAATGCAAAAAAAAAAGTAACAGTGAGACATTTGGTAGATTGCCACTCCCAATGACATATAACATAGACAGCCTCTCTCAAAATGTGAGTGCTGTTAGAGATCCTGGAATGTGGGTTGACTACATCCCATCTTTTGATCATTAAACAACACTTGCCAGGAAGTCCTTCTACTTGATGCAACTAATTGCCAGTGGAATATCCAGATCTATGGAGGTTATTGTTTCCTTATATTCAGAATTGATCAGGCCACTCGTTGAATACAATGTCCCCTTTGGGATGTCCCTCACTAGACATATCAAAATCTAGAATGATCACATAGGTTTCTAAATAAGAAGATCACTGGATTAAAAACAAGATATCAGGAAAGGCTGGAAACAGTGTCCCTATTGTCTGTGCCTTATAGGCTCCTGAGAGGAGATCTATGCCTTGCGTTCTGAGCCATTAGGGACCCAACAGTCCTGGATCTTCTGTGTCTCCATAAAACAAATATTCCCACAGATAACTCAGTCAGGAAACAAAATCTTCACCAACATATAAATGAACCTAGGTGGAGAGATAAGTTCCTTATGCAGCACCTTGCCCACCTCTGGACTAGACTCCTTTTGCATATCAAGCAGTGTGATCTTTTATCTTCTTTTGAATAGGAACTTGATGATTGGATGGGTATTCAAAGGTTCACCCTTGGCTTTACAGGCCTGCTTCTCATGGAGAGAAGGGGACTGGTCTGAGGGTAAGTACTAGTAAAGCATAAATGGTCATAAAACTCAGTTGTCTTAATTTTTTTTCCTGTGAGACTATGATCCTATGTTATTCCAAGATACATTTCTGTATATGGAGAAGTTGAACTTATCAGACCTTCTGTTAGTGACTATTACCTGGAACTCTTCTGCCTACACCTCTATTGTAAAAGGGCTTGTCCCAGTTGAACCTGCTGCTCATGAAACAGAAATATATAAGTAGATAGAAAGCTGTTAAATAAATAGGGAAATGGACAAGCTGGGTAAGCCAGATTTCATACAGCATATCCCATACTTCTATAATTCTGCAACACGCATTTGTTTGATTTCAGATTTTTCTTCCCATAAAATTAGATCTAGTTATGAGAAGGGGAGCTCAAGTGTTAATTCTTAAAAAGCAGTTAGCATGTTTTCTGCTATAACCAAAGAAGAAGTTAAGCAAAAAATAAAATGTTCCTAATGTGCTTATGTCTCTAAGGGAAGTAATGTGATCAAGACAACAGCCTTTTCTTTAATACATACTTTATAACTTTACAACTGCTTTGTTTTACAATCAATTCCTTTAGAGTTTCTCACAGTTTAAATTTTAAGAACCATGCACACCACTTAAAAGTAGATGCAGTTGGAATGAGGGAAAATATTTTGTGTGTGTGAAATTTACAGGACGACAGAGAGAGCTAATAGATTAGACCTGTTAAGTTCTTTGATACTTAAACTTGGTTTGTAATTGCAGATGACATTCACAACTAATGCGCTTTCTAGACACCTAAGCAGGATATTAAGTGTTATTACTGGCACATGGTGAGGTTTATAGTTCTGAAGGCAAGGAGTTTCATCTTGCATATATGAAATGTTTTAGTTCAGAACTTGGCATTTTCAAGATCTTTAAGCAAATGCTGTATCAGTTATTTGCTGGACATTTGTGAAGTTATACATTTTATAATGCAATTTTAAATGCCCATGAGTTTGGGTGTCATTTTTTGTTGTGGTCAGACATGAAAGCTACATCTTAGTCATCAAAGGAGTTTCTGCCTTTCTGCAATGGACATATACCAAAATGTTAACGAAAGAATGTTTCTGTGTGGTTTCAGGTATGATTCAGTTTTTGGATTAAAATACTGGAAGAAATAAACTGAAGGTTTGGCTTAAAGAATTGTAGTACAGAAATACACATTCTGGATCAGACTGACAAAACACATTTAGTTTTTCCTTTTACAGTTTAGGACAAGGGAGCTAAGAGTTAAAATTTGCAAGTCAACAAATATATTGATACAGTTAGGTTTTATTTACAATAAACATTTTGGTATAGATTTTAAGCCTACTACAGAGTGTTAATCACTAACATGTAACATTAAACTGCTAGTTTCCTGTTGGGTCATGTAAGTATTGTTGACACAGCAGTGTTTAGTATTTCATATACTAGTACCTAAATCAAAGTGAGAGAAAATCAGTTGTAGAGTTATGCAAATGTTGGCAAATATTTGACTAACGATTGTACTACATCAGATAATACAGTGTGTCATGTCTGAATATCTCATAACAATGCAAATTAATAGAGATGTTATAAATTAACCTTTGCTAATAATTGCTCTGGGAAATGATACATTTCATAATTGAGGCTGTGCAGTACCTAAGTGTACTCACCTTCACTGAGTGCATGTTTTTCTTTTTTCTCACCATTTCTTAGGAGCTTAATTACTCAAAGAATGCAAACTGTTTAGAACTGTCTAAATTAATGTTTTCAAAACACACTTCTTTGTTAAGACTGTACCTCTAAAAATCACCATTTTATGGTTACAGATGGTAACAGTTGAAAGTAATGTGTCTGTTTCTTATGTGCATAAGGGTAACATTTTCAGGGTTGAGAACAATTTCAAATATTAGGTTAGAGGTGAGGGGCAACAATGTTAGGCATAGTACAATATGATGAGTCTATATTATGTTGTCGAAAGACGTGTTCAGGGAACACGTCTTCATCGACACATAAACAGTGAAGAAAGGAATCGCCGAATGGCCACTTCAGCGATTTTTTTTTCCCACGGAAAAAAATCGCGAGGCCGAAGAAATGCAGCACAAATGTACAAACCCTGCAAAGTGGAAGGCGACCACAACCCCGACATGGGGGGGGGCTGTATCCCCCACATCCCCCAACTAAATATGGCAACTCCTAGATAGCACTACAGTGGGGCAAAGGGCATATCCCTGATCTCAGCCAAACTCTTTTTTCCCTGGAAAAAAAATCACTGAAGTGGCCGTACAGCAATTCCTTACTTCGCTGTTTATGAAAAAGCAAATACTTCTTTCGACAACATAATATAGACCCCAGAATGACTGAGGATTCATGAGCAAACTATGCAAGCTTTACTGTTGTCCTGAAAATTAAGTGACTACTATGAACTTCAGTTTTCAGAGAAGTATTTAAGTTTAATCTAGCCAGATTCAGAAAACAATGATGTTTACTGCATCTGTTTCTGGGCATAAAACTCAGGTAACTATAAACATTATCATGGTCTCCCAATGTGTGATGTGTGCTAACAGCTCAGTCAGGAGAACAGAGTGCAGGCAAATATAGGAGGTGATCTGATTTGGTAAAATAATAAAGACAATATGATTTATATAATATGGTTAGGGGGTAGGATAGGAACAGCTCAGTAAGGAGAACAGAGTGCAGGCAAATATAGGAGGTGATCTGATTTGGTAAAATAATACAGCCAATATGATTTATATAATATGGCTAGGGGGTAGGATAGGAACAGCAGCACAGGCCAGTATGTGTGTATTTAATGCTGTGCTCCTCATGTTTGGCAAATGAACTCTGATATCTACCCACTTAATCAAAAATGATTCAGTCTGAAATCTTTAAACTTTGTTCTGGGCAGCCTTAAAAGTGTTTATACACACACACACACACACACACACACACACACACACACACACATATAAGTATGCATATATATGTATGTGTATATGTATATATATATATATATAAATATATTTTATTTTATTTTTATTTATTTTATTTTACATTTGTTAACCAGGATAGTTCAACTGGATATATGTCCATTTTCAGCGGAGGCCCGGGGAGAAAAGCTCCAAACAGTAACAAAAATATAATTACCTATCACGTATCATGGATAGCATAATAGAATATTTACAGAGAACATAGAGACAACCCATACAGAAATTACATATAGAAAATTTTTTTTTTTTTTTTACAGTAACTCAATGAACTACCATTTTTAATAATTTCGTAAGAGCAGTTGTTAAGTTCAGAGTAGATAAGTCTGAAAGTTGCAGTAGAAGATAGGTTACATAGCAGCTGTATACAATCTGGAGAAAAGATTAGCCAGGGTTGAGACAATAGCATGTCCATTTTGACCCCAGGTATTGTTTGAGCTTAGCTTTGAAATGACCTAGAGAAGAGAGTGAGGTAATCTCAGGAGGTAGAAGGTTCCATGATCTACCTACAGAGTTAGTAAAGAGAGAGAGTCACCGGCTAGGTTATTAGTTTTACATGTCTGGATAAGGAGTCTGCTGGAAGAACGCAATGGTCTAGGGTTGTTATACATGGTGACTAGATTTTTGAGTGTAGGGGTGTTCTCAGGGTTGTATATAATTTTGTGGGCCATAATCAGTTGGTTATATAATATTAGACTAGGTAGTTCAAGCCATCCAAGCTGAATTAGATTGATGCAATGATGTGTCCTGAAAGGCAGCCTAGTGGCAAACCTGGCGATGTGATTATAACAGATAGTGATTTTGTTCAGGGCAGTCTTACTAGTATTATGGAGAAGAGGGGATGCATACAATAGAGTGGAGAGAAGGTGAGATCGAGCAATGGCAACCTTGGCTTTAGGAGTCAGGAAGCTTTCTATTCTATACAATGAGCCTAGTTTTTTATTGATGGTTTTGATCAATTGCTTAACATGTAGGTCGAATTTTAAGTTATTGTCGATAGTGACACCTAGTAGTTTTGTAGAGTGGTCAGATGAGATTATTGTGCCATCCTTTGCTTTAATTGTAAGGTTAATGGAGCTAGACCTTTGTGTTGGTAGGAATAACAGCATTTTAGTCTTTTTGGGATTCAGTATCAGGCGACGATTGGAAAGCCAGTTTTCTATTGTGTTAAAGGTAGTCTGGGTAGTTAACTGTAACTCTGTAGGGGATGTTGCTGAGCAAATCAGTGTAGAGTCATCTGCATATTGGATACAGCTGACTTTAGGTTTGACAGTGTTCAAATCATTGATGAAGATGGAGAATAACAGCAGGCCTAATATAGAACCTTGTGGTACTCCCAGGGTGTTAGGTAACAGGGTAGAGAGTTTGGTCTGCCAAAGTACAGCCTGTTTTCTACCACTTAGGTAGGAATTAAACCATTGAAGGGCTTTGGGATCTAGACTAAGTGATTGCAGGGTGTGGATTAATAGTTGGTGATCCACCATATCAAAAGCTTTGGACAGATCCAAAAATAGAGCAGAAATATGGTTGTTATTATGATTGAGGTTTATGGTATTGGAAAAGACTAGTAGGGCTGAGGTAGTGCTATGGTGAGGTCTAAAGCCATGCTGGGTATCTGCCATGAGGTGGTTATTTGTTAGGTGGTGCATGAACTGTTTTTGAATACATTTTCCCATTATCTTTGCTAGAGGAGAGAGTATAGCTATAGGCCTGTAATTGGAGAGTTCAGTAGAACTACCTCCTTTATGAAGAGGGATTACATAGGATATCTTCCAGATATCAGGAATTTTTGCTTCTACTATGGTGCGATTGATAAGTAATGAGACTGGATAGGCAATGGCATCAGCTGATTTTTGTAGGTATTCAGCCAGAAGTTGGTCAGCCGAGAGTGTGGTGGGTTTTAGTTTTCTGATTAGGGTATGGATAAGTGATGTGGCAACAGGTTGAAAGCTAAATAAAGGTAGATTTTTAAGGATGGAACTGTCTAGGCTGTGGGAGCTGATAGGCAGATGGCTGGCTAGGGCTTGGATTGTCTCGGTAAAGAATCGGTTAAAACTGTCAGAGACTGCTTCTGGGGGTTTATCAGTGGAGGCAGCTGGAACAGGGGTAGTAGGATGACCAGGGTATAGTAGATTATTCAACCCTGCCTAGAACTTCTGAGGGTGATTTTCATTTTCTGTTTGTAGTTTGCAATAGTATTTTTTTTGTCAAGTAGTATATGTTTTTTAGTTTCATTCCTAAGTTGCCTGTATTTAATTTGATCATGAGGGAGTTTAGTAGTTCGCCATAAAGCCCAGGCTTTATTTCTGAGATTAATTTTGAGCCTAGTCTCTTTTGAAAACCAAGATGCAGCTTTTCCCTTAGTTTTCTTTGAGCGAATGGGTGCATGAAAGTCAAGAATCTCAAGGAATTTTTTGTTAGAAAACAATACTGCTTCTTCTAAGGGGAGAAGTTTTAGTGTAGACCAATTGCAAGAATTTAATTCTTGTTGGAATTTGGTTGAGTCAACATTTTTTTTATTTCTGACATTTCTTAGTAAGGGTTGTTGGGGATTGGTTACTTTGTGCTTAATTATATATGTGAGATGGTGATCACTTAGACTATCAGGGAGGGTACCAAATGTATACAGGTTGGGGTGACTAGTAATGAGTACCCAATCGAGTATACTTTCTTTATGGTTGGGTTTGCCTGTCCTAGTTGGGGTGTTAATAACTTGCATGAATGAGTGCAGGTTAATATGGGTGGTAGGGGATTCTGAAGAACAGGTGGCCCAATCTATATTAAAGTCTCCGAGAAGTAAGGTTTCTTGAGGGTAGTGACTAGATATCCAGTGTAAGGTATCTTCAAGTGTAGCTATATTATTACCTGGGGGAATGTACATGCAAATTATATAAATGCATTTATTATTGTTGAGTTGCAGTTTGGTGGCTAGAATCTCTAAGTTGTTAATCTGAGGTGGTTGTATGACATCCATAGTTACAATCAACTCAGATTTGTAGAGTATGGCTACCCCACCCCCTTTTCTGGAAGCACGGTCCCACCTGTGTATGTTATACCCAGGGAGTAGTACTTCATTATCAGTAGTGGTAGGTTTTAACCATGTCTCAGATAGACAGAGAATCTCATGGGAGAGATCAGCAAGGAGTGCATGAAGTTCATGCACCTTGTTTTTGATGCTTCTGATATTAAGATGACAGGTTAGGAGAGAGTTGGGTGGCCGGGAAATTGTAGGGTTGAGGCTTAGGTTTCTGGTAGAGGGAGAGTACATGCCTGAGTTGGCAGGGCCAGGGTTAGGGTGTATATCCCCATCAAGTAATAGACTAAGTCTAAGCTTGGAGATAAGTTTCAGGAATTTATCTACAATTTTATAGTAATGTTTGAGTCTAGGGCTGATTTTCCTGGTGTCAGTATGTAGGGAGTGAGCGCATGATGTTAAATATGTCCTAGTACTATGGATATGATAAAAGGTGGGATGTTTGGCTTCTGGAGTGTTAGTGTGGGACTTTGGGGCTTGGAATCCTAAAAGAGGTTGGGTTTCATATAAGGTTAGGAGGTATGGGGCTAATAGGATAGGTAGTAGTATGGAGTACCACATATCTAGAGAGATGAGGAACTATGTACCTGGAAGTGCACTATCAGATGATAGTGTGAAGTGAGTTACAATAATGGAAGAGAGAAGGAAGCAGCTGGGAGCTGATGTGAGCCACTACAAAGGAAGAAGAGAGATGTATATCTATATGTGCATATATATATATATATATATATATATATATATATATATATATATATATATATATATATATATATATATATATATATATATATATATATATTTGTGTATATATATATATATATATATATATATATATATATATATATATATGGGACTTGGGCATTGGGTTGAAATGCTAGGTGGTTGACGTGTTTAATCGATCATGTTTGATCACCATATGCAGATGGCTGACAGGCGTGCTAGATCATCAATCACCGGATAGGGAAATAATTTGCTTTCCTCAGGGATTGTACAATTTCAGAATTACTATATATAATTAGCTGGGGGTGTGGGAGGTGCAAAAAGAAATTTTTGTGTGTGTGTGTGTGTGTGTGTGTGTGTGTGTGTGTGTGTGTGTGTGTGTGTGTGTGTGTCTGTGTGTCTGTGTGTGTGTGTGTGTGTGTGTGTGTGTGTGTGTGTGTGTGTGTGTGTGTGTGTGTATGTGTGTTTGCATGTGGCTAGAATTTTCCACATGCATGCACAGTTGCCTGTTGACATTTGCATTCTTGCCATCAATGTTGTTGATTTGTCAACCAAGGTAAGTAAATCAATTCCATATACATACATATATATATATATATATATATATATATATATATATATATAGATATGTGTGTGTGTGTGTGTGTGTGTGTGAGTTTGTTTGCATTACATGACACACACAACTCCTAATCATAATTGCACAGCTCCTTAAAGTTTATATAAAAAGAAACACACACTGTATTCAGAAATGTGGCTACCGCAGTTTCAGTACAACTAAGAAAGCAGCCTTCCATAGTTAAATATATGGCACAAATGTTTTGTTTTTTTTAATAACAACGTGATCACAAACAGATATCTATTTGTTTATGGCACAGGGCTGCAGTGAATGAAAACAAAAAAGGAGGTGGTGTAGCTATAATATTTAAACAGCATCTAAACATCCAGATCTTAAAATCATCAGCTCCACAAATAGGCAACGAAGAAATAATATATACCAACCTCAAAATTAACCAAAACAAAACCATCAACATAATTGGATGCTACTTCCCACCTGGCCAAAACATCCCTCCCCTAGAAAACCTCCTCAGCTGGTCTACCCACCATCTCCCCCAAGAAACTATCATCTTAGGTGATTTCAATATTGACTGGCAATCCTGTTCTAGCAACAATCCAACCCATCATGTACACCTTCATGGCTTCACTCAACTAGTCCAGTCACCGACCAGGATAAATAAAAACTCCACCAAGCACATTACCCTGGACTGGATACTAGTCAGTAAGAGCCCCCAGTCATATATAACAGGCTGCTTATCAGATAGCCTCAGTGATCACTCCCCAACATTCCTACTCAAAAAATACCTATTCCAAGCTAAACCTGTCATCTACCGTCAAATACGTAAAAAACTAAACTTTAACCCACTCACATTCATCTCATCCCTCAAAGAATGTAACTGGCATCCTCTAAAGTACCTCAGTCTAGATGATGCAGTTGAATTTTTTAATACTAACTTCCTGAACATCCTTAATTACCATGCCCCCATAAGATTCTCCAGAACCAAAGCACAACCCTCCCCATGGCTACAGAAAACCACTAAGTCAGAAATAAAAAACAGGGATAAAGCCTGGGAGCACTGGAGCAAAACCAAAACCCCCTCAGCTAGACAGAAATTCATAGAACTACGCAATAGAGTCAAAAAGCTAATAAAACAGGACAAATCCCAATACTACCAGTCTGCCCTAGACTCCTCACAACACAGCCCCAAACAATTCTGGTCCTCCATAAACTCCATCCTCCACCCAGGTAAAGTCAGTACCCCTCCTCCTAACATCCCTCACTACTCAGAAAATATTGCTACCTCATTCAACACACACTTCACCCAAACCATTCTATCACTAGCTAAACAACACAACCCCCTCCCCTCCAACCCACACCTTCAACTAGTAATCTCCCCACTGCCTTCTCTTTTTCTCCTGTACCTACCTCCAACATAAAAAAACTCTTAACTAAACTTAAACCCACCAAATTAGCAGCAGACAACCTCCCAAGTGAATACCTACAAATTGCAGCTGATGCTCTGGCCTACCCAGTATCCATCTTGATTAACCGATCTCTGTCAGAAAGTTACATTCCCACACTGTGGAAAGTATCACATATGATTCCCCTCCACGAAGGCGGACCCTCCACAGAACTAACCAATTACAACCCCATAGCTATTCTCTCTCCACTCTCCAAAATACTAGAGAGATGCATACACTCTCAGGTCTCAGACTACCTCCTTACTAACAACCTCCTTTCCAGTACTCAGCATGGTTTCTGACCAAACCATAGCACCACCACTGCCTTACTCTCCTTTACTAACACTATCCTTCAGCATAAAAACAATGGCTATCTCTCCTCTGCTACTTTCCTAGACCTATCTAAAGCATTTGACATGGTCCCACACAAACAACTTATCTCTGTCCTCAAAAACCTATCCTTCTCACAATCGGTCACCAACTGGTTTCAGAGTTACCTGTCTGACCGCCAACAATCCGTTGTATGGCAGAATGACATATCTCCCCAACTACCTGTCTCCATAGGGGTTCCCCAAGGATCCATCCTTGGACCCCTACTCTTCTCTGTTTACACCAATAATCTAGCCTTTGCCACCAAACATAGCATGCTCATACAATACGCAGATGACTCGACCATCATCTGCTCAGCCCACTCCCTACCAAAACTGCAAAAAGTCACACAGGAAGCCTTTTCCTCTGTTGAAACATGGTTATCCGATGCCCGATTAATACTCAACCCAAATAAAACTAAACTACTCATCTTCCAACCCACCAAACATACTCAAAACAACTCTCACTTTAACATCATGGCAAAATACAACACCACTATATACCCAACTGAACACACCAAATTGCTAGGAGTGGAAATAGGCAATAAACTAAAATTTGACATTCACATATCCATGATTATAAAAAAGTCCACAAAAAAACTAGGAACATTATACAGAAATAAGCAATTTCTCACCAAAGCAGCAAAGATTTCAATAGCAAATTCCCACCTTATCTCCACCCTACTTTATGCCTCTCCAATATATACCAACCTAAGGCAATGTGATCTAAACAAGCTAGAGACCTGCTACAACAAAATCGCCAAATTTGCCACAGGGGCATCCTACCATAGTCACCACTGTCTCTCACTTGCAGAACTGGGCTGGCTTGAACTCCCTCACCTCCTTCAGTGGTATCAACTCTCACTTGCCCACAAACTAGTAAACCATCCACTAAATGTCCCATCCCTCCAGAATCTACTCCAACCCTATCGCACCACCAGACCACTAATATCCAGCAGCAGAAATCACTTACAGATCACTAAAGCCAATAACTCTGCTGGTGAAGCACTATTCTCTTGTGCCATAGCCAAATTATGGAACTCACTCCCACCCACAATTACCTCCATACCATCATGCACCCACTTCAAAACTTTACTAAAAGCGCAACTAAAAACATGCTGGCTATGCCCTTGCAACTCCCACTCTAATATCATCCACCCCATCCAACCACTACCTTTCTTTCCACTCCACTAACTACCTTGATTATAGCAAGCTCAGATGCTCATAAGCCAGTACTTATTATACAGCAGGAACTTCTTATTGTAACATTTGTTAATGTTGTTATGTACTTCACAGATAAAGATTCTAGTTGTCTACTGATGTACTATGTTCTTCATCTGTAAATATGTTGTAAGTAATTGCTATGTTAAATTGTTAATCGATATGTAATCCAATGTAACTACTGTCTGTTTATTTTAACTGTGGAGCTTTTCTCCCCGGGCCTCCGCTGAAAATGGACCTACGTCCAGTCGGACACTCCCGGTCAACAAATTTAAATAAATAAAAATAAATAAATAAATGATAATATAGTGAGACTAACTGTATTGGCATGGTTCCTGACTCACAGGTTCCTTTTGACTCTGGGTTATTCTTGAATTAGAAATGTTGCTTTTCATGTAAGTAGGGATGGCACTTATGTTATCCAGTATAGTAGAAGAATGAAAATAATAAAAAGAAAATTGCTGTGTCTTCTTGATGAATATTTTCATAGGAAGCATTCAAAAGTGTATATTTTCTGGGAGATTTGACATATGAAGAATTTTTTGTTAGAAAATTAGTAGACGATACATTAATTTGAAAAGAAGTAGCAGGTTTTCTAAATGTAAAATCTCAGCATAATTTCATTTGCATTATTGGGTACAGAGGTCTCAGAAGTAATAGTCTGAAAGTGGGAGTCTGTGTTGATATTCTGAGGACCACAACTGTGATCATCCAAAGGGTAGATTAACTTTGAAATTGGGGGATATACACTAAGTCCAAGGCTATGGTATCTCTATCTCTTCTCTGAAGTATAGTGATCTCAAAGTTAGTGCATATAAGTAGTAAGTAGTGTGGTGATAGGAGGGCTTTGATTGTGTTATGGTGAGTTTTTTTTTTTCACATCAAAAATGCTTTATTTGGATCATGGCTCTCACAGCATGGCTCTCAAACTTCCAACAGGTAGCAGCTTTTACAAAAGTTTGCTGTGTACCAAAATCCTATACAGCAAAATCTCAGTTTGTAGTAGAACAATGATTTCTGCAATTGACAGTATATTTGTGTCATGGCTGGCAAGTATATGCTATTGTTTTATTATGTGGTTCTTTCTGGGCTGGTGTACATTGTTTGTACATGAGTAATACTCTGAAAAATATAACTTACTTAGAATATTTATTTTCTCCAGTTTGCTTCCCAAACCAGTATCTGAACTGCAAAAGTAAGTACATAAAAATAACATTTAAGTTTGTTAGAACCTGTCAAATAACAGAACAGTACCCAATGCATGCATAGTTCAATGCCTTAGGTTCATTGGGCCACAGGTATATACTAGGCTAACAACCACCGGGCCTTTATAAGCCTAGACGTGCAACCTAACCCAATTATGTCCCGATGTATAATGGGCATTTATTAGAAGGGGGTATGTTAGTTATGAAGTTTGGTGAAATCATGTGCATGTGTGTGTGTGTGTGTGTGGGGGGGGTATGTTTGGGCATTATTGTCTGCTTCTGTCTGTCAGAGACATGGGGGTCAGACCTGTGGTGAATTTCCAATTTCCCATCCATTGGTCAATGTTATGCTTAGATAGGGATAGGGATGGACTCTGTTTCACATGGATGGGGAGCCTGTTTCAGATCATGGATACAAGTATTAGTCTTGCCAACATTCAATATTTATGTACCAAGCAAATTTTAAATCCTTGGATCTAGTGGTCCTGATGCTGTTTATGTTGTGGATGTGCAAAAGTTTCATATGTACAGGGTGATGTGTTTATACCCTGGTGTTATTCTCCTGGTAAGAAACTTTTGTGGGCATGCCAGCTGTTGCATATGTCTGGTCAGATATATGCTGAAGGGGACATTATACTCAATGATGGGTCTGATAAGAGCTGAATAAAGTGGCACTATGACTTTCTCATGCCTGGATGCCATGTCCCGACTCCTTATTTATAAGTTGGGAAGCATGGAATCATTTTCTTACTACCTTGGCTACATGCTGGTTAAAGGCCAGCTTACTATCTACATATGATCCCAGACTCCTGAATATCAGGTGAACTCTTAGGGATATCTTATCAATGGAGTAATTAGTCTGGGTGGCAATTTTCCCAAAAGGCATTATAATGCATTTTTTAGCACTGAATTTTAATTTGTGACTTTACCACCAGTAATATGTTGGTGTTAGACCCTCTTGTAAGATATTTGTGTCATGGGGGGATGTATGATAGCTGTCAATTTGTAGACATCTATAAACTTGGTCAGTCAAAGGCCCTTGACCTTAGTGTTTACCTCTGTGAACTAGATATTAAATAGGAGTGGTCTCAGTACAGAACCATGAGTACCCCACTGGTGACCTGTCTGTTATTGGAGGTGGTCTCACCAATCCTGACTTTCTGAGTCTTGTCTGTGACCTAGCTGGCAATCCAGTGAGTTATGTAGGGGTTTATGTCCATTGCTGAGTTTATCAACTATACCCAGGCGGCCATGGTGATGCAGCGGTCAGCGTTATCGCCTCACAGCAAGAGGTTCTCAGGTTCGATTCTCAGCTGGGGTGCCTTCTGTGCGGAGTCTGCATGTCCTACCTGTGGTCTCATGGGTTTCCTCCGGGTATTCCAGTTTCCTCCCACATCCCAAAAACATGCTGTAGGAGGATTGGACACTCTAAATTGGCCCTAGGTGTGGGTGTGTGCATGTGTGTGCCTTCTGTGGGAGGTTGGGTGCCGGGCTGGCAACTCAACATGGTAAAACTCCACTGCCAATCCTGAGCAGACAGGTGATCTGCTGTGGTGACCCCTAACTGGGAAAAGCCGAAAGAAGAAGAAGAAGACCCAAGTAGGGTATTGTATCGAATGCCTTAGCCAGGTCTAGGTAGGTAGCATGCACTTTTTTCCCCCTCATTCTTTGCCTTGGTGACCTTCTCAACGATGTCCATTAGGTTTAGTAGGCATGACATTCCTTTGACAAAGCCAAACTGGGTTAGGTCCAGTGTCTGAAGGTTGCCTATGTCTTTGATGATCATTTCCATAATAATTCATTCAATGTTTTTGCATATTAGACTAGTCAGACTAGTAGTTCTGTAGTTTCTGGGGTTGGTTGATAGTCCACCATTGTGAACTAGCATAACCATTACAGTCCTCAATTCTCATGGTACAATGCATCTTCTGAAGCTATAGTTGAAAATTGATTCTAGTGGTTCCAGTAGGTCATGTTTCAAGTAATTTAGAAGACATTCAAAGATATTGTCATGGTCCATTGATGCTGTGTTTTTGGCCTTACTGAGTGCCACCAGGACTAGCTCCCTGTTAATAGTTAGGGGGGTTATGCTAGTATGTATTTCATTGTGGGAGATGGGGGGGAGTAGTGGTGGACATGTCTGCCAGCAAATTTACAATGTCATTCTATTCAGTGAAAGTGGCCCCACTGAACACCAGTTCAGCACAATGATGTGTGCTGCCTTTAAGATTTTGGATATAGCTATAGAAGGCCTTGTGGTTGTCTTTAGCCTGTGAGGCCATCTTGACCTAGTAATTTGGCCTTGTTGGACTTAATTAGTCTTCTTAGTTTCTTGATTAGTTTAATTACAGAGCTCCTATCATTGTGGGAGTTGTTCTTCCTGATTTTAGCCATGACTTATTTCCTTTTGTTATATATCCGATTGAGGTTAGGATTCCACCAGTGTGTGTGTGTGTGTGTGTGTGTGTGTGTGTGTGTGTGTGTGTGTGTGTGTGTGTGTGTGTGTGTGTGTGTGTCTGTGTGCTTCTTTTATTGTTTATATTGGGCTTACTTTTGGTAGGTACAGCAGTCTCTAGACATCCATTTACATGGATGTACAAGTTTTCTGTGAAAAATTCCACATAGTTTGCTATGAACTAGGGGTTGGGAAGGGCATTGAATTTTGATAAACTATTGCTTAATAGGATATAGTCTGCATTGTAATAGTTCATTACTGTTAAGAGTTTGCTGGAATTACTGAGTTGATTTTTATTTCAAGGGAAGCAGCTTTGTGGTTTGACCTCACCAGTGAGGACATGACATGGGGGGGTACATCACTCTCCCATATTGGTGAGTTCCCGGTCCAGTATGTTTGAACATCTGGTGGTGTGCACACTGTTTGGTCAATTGTGTGAATTTAGTCCAGGAATCATTGTTCCTGTGCGTATGAGGCAGTTATGTTTCCCAGTCTAAAGAGGGGTAATTAAAGTTCCCCATGAATAATATATTTGGTTTAATGGTGTCTCCAAAAGGTCTGGGTACAACCTATGAGATTTTAGGGACATAGAGAGTGACCTATAACTTGCTAATATATGGTGTGGGACTTTGTCTTTGGTGATTTGTTCTTTGATAAATTCCAGGGCATCATCTTGTTAACTATCTCTTCCACCATTTGTCTACATGTGTGGAAGGCACTGATGTCTTGATCTGCTGGAGAACTTTCTGTGGATTTATACCAAGTCTCATTAATGGCACAGATGTTTATGTTCTCCAGAGTGAGCAGACTTTGTAGTGTTTGGAGTTTCATTTTTGGTTCCTAGCAGTAACATCTTTAGGTTTCATTGGGTTTTATTTGCTATGTTGGAAGGTTTGTCAATTTGGCATTACCTAAAAAAGTCTCTAAGAAGGTGAATAACGTTTTAGCCAATATCTGGAAGCCTAGGTAAGACTGGTGCAGACCATCCTCTGCAAAATTATGTGATTTGTTAACCATGTCTTCCCATGCTGACAAATATTGAATCCTCCTGGAAAGACACCAGAAACTAAGCCAATTATTGAAGTCAATCATTTTTTGCTTATACTTTGGCATCATCCTTGAAGAAGGTAGATTACTGCTTAAAGGTACATACTTGCCTTAGACAGATATTCAGAGAGATCAATAATGTCTTTCTTCATGTAGTCCAGTAGGCATGTATCTGGTCATTAGTGGCCACGTGGTATATGATAGAATCATAATGGTACCTGTGGTGACTTGAGTGTGTTAATTGCTGGAAGACACTGCCTCCATATAAGCAACTAACTCTTATCTTCTCTTTGTTCAGTCTGGTGAGTGGTGCATCTTTGTGTCATATAATGGATTCCTGTATGACAAGACACCTGGTTAATGCATTTGTGTGCCTTATGGGATTTTCTCTTGAGGCTCCAGTGGGTATGGGCATATGTGTGGTGTTTGGTGCTGCTTTTGCTGAGTACTTTAGAGATTGCTGAGGATAAGTGTTGCCATTTAGATGCTTAAGAAATCATTGAGGTTTAGCAAGACTGTTTTTTAGCTCAGCATAAGTTAGTCTATGTGTGTGGTGGATGTAGTGTGTGTGCATATGTTCTTGGCAACCTTGTTTGTATGAGAGATTTTTACCTGCAGTAAAATTGTGTATGTGCATATCTCACATGCAGTGCTTGTTTCTTTAAGGGTTAAATGGTTGTCTGTGAAATTAGATGATTGGTACCGTGTCTCAGAATGCCAATATCTATCAAGTTGGTTACAGAGACATTTGGAAATTGATTATCCATGTTGTCTGGCCCCATATTTGGATGTGCTACTGTTGGTTGTGGACTGGATTATGCAGAGGTCTCCTTGGGGGGGGGTGTCTCAGGTGTTTTTAATTAGACTAGGTTAGGTTGTACTAAGAGTTCATCATAGTGTTGTTTAATGTGATAGTGTTGTTAGCTGCTCTAAGCTTGTTTCCTGGCAATAGCTTCATTTTAGCCATGCTAAGTTACAGATTTCAGTTCTAAGGGTCGTTGTATAAATAACATTTACTTGCTGGGTGTTTGTGTCTGTACAGGTAACTGCTAACCTCTTGATGTAGAAACACCATAAGAGATTGCGTGCGAGTGTAATAGTGTACTGCTACAATAGAACAACTTAAAAAACTACCCTGACAAGGCAATTTCAAGTGTTAGGGCCCTTTAGAATAATTTAAAGGCAAGATTAACAAATAAAACAAAAATAAATCAGTACTATTCTAAACCATTAACAGAAGTGCAAAATAATAAAATACATACCTTACCTACCAAGGACTGAGCAGGATTAACTCAGGAGCCCCTCAGAGTGTGGCAAGAGTGCCAAGCAGATAGGAGCTCTGTGAAAATGAGCAGGAGAAAATTTATAGTAAGGGAGGTTTACTCTAGTTTAATATTGGTTTGCTTGGTGGGCACTTAGTATCATGGCTATATGGAAAAAATGGGTGACAAAGTACTTAAATAGGCTACATGACAGACAATAACAATGAAAGAGGGGAGGAGGGGACTTTTAGAAGTCAAATTATCATCATGGATGTTAGCCAGAAACACAGCCTTTTAAAACAACAGCAAGATATGGGTAGGAGAGTTGGGGAAATAATACTGGAGCCCTAGTCCTATGGTTAAAATTTCAGAAACTTTTAACTTAATGTCTCAGTTGACTGGTGGGGCAGACACAATTAAAAGTAGAAAAGAAAACACAGCAAGACACTGGAATGCAACTTTAAGCAGGTATATACAGCTATAAAAAGTATTGAAGCACAAATCTTGGAGCAGAATTCACAACACTGCCACTACTGCAATCCCACCACAGACAAAGGCACCAGACTATGCAGAAATTTACCAGTAATGCTCTTTATGGAAAAATGTTGTAATAAATTACTACATTTGCCTCTAATTTGGCAATAGATCATAGTCCTGGCACGACTGTGAGTAGAGCTATAAGACTGATGCCCCAGTCTGGGTTAAAAATACAAAAGCTACATTTTTACCTGTAATTCTATTTATGGAAATAGAACTGCAGTAGAATGTAAAATGATGCAAATACATAGTCTTCCTGCAACTCCAAATGAAGCTAGAAGACTAGGTTTCCAGAAAAAAAACTAAACAAATGCAAACAGATAACTTTTTATAGTATATATATATATATATATATATATATATATATATATATATATATATATATATATATAATAGAGCAGTACAAAAAGTGTCACCACACGTCACCATACATGCAACTTAAAATATTGAAGCAGAATTTAAATAAATTTTTTTCCTTCCTTTTTAATGAAAAGTTTGTATCTCATACTTTGGGGCTTTCTACACCTCTCAGGTAGAAATTTAAATGTTATATGTATTCAAACATGTATTTACATGACTGTCAAGTGGATGCCAATTGATTTTTTATTTATTCATTTTATTGTAACATTTGTTTACCAGGAAAGTCCAACTTGGAATGAAGCCACTTTTCAGTGGGGGCCTGGGGAAAAACATTCCAGATGCAGGTGTTTGTAACTTGGGTAGAAACCAGAGTACCCAGAGAAAACCCCCACAAACACAGGGAGGACATGCAGACTCTGCACAGAAGGCACTCCAGTTGAGAATCAAACTGGAGAACCTCTTGGGGTGAGGCGACAACACTACCGCTGTAGTGCTGCACCATCGAATATTACCTGTTCTCCTTGCTCATAACTGAAAATGGTCCCTGGACCACCCCACCAGACATGGAGATTACATTTATAAATAAATAAAGTTTAACTCAATCTGTTTAATAACTTTTTAATTTTAGCAGTTATTTTGTATCTTTAAATGAACTTTAGAATTGTTGCTGCAAGTCATTCATTAAGAAAACCTATTTATGGTTTCTGCACAGCTTGATAATTTATTGTTGTTCTTTTCAGACTAAGGGATGAAAAATATCAGCACACTTTAGCGACTAACTCAGTCCTCCTAATTTCTGAGTGAGTACAATGCGTAATATCCATTTTTTTAAATTCTTTGACAGCTACTTTGTAAAATATGTCATTCAGAGTGAGCTTTTTGGAACCATCAAAGCTGTATTATAGTTATTACCCAACCAGGTGTCATATCTTCTGTCAAATCTCAGATGTTCAAACCGTACTAATCTGTATACTCTATTCTGATAAATACAATTTCCTTTGAATTCATCAGAAAAGAAGAAGCATTTTCTGTGCATAAACTAAGCATTTGTCTTTTCTGTGAGTAACAGCAGTGATTATGCTAAGTAGCAAGTGGTTTGGGAATACATTTCCTTGGAAGACATTTCTTATAGTGTGAGATAGTCATGGTACTTGCTGCCCTCACTAAACAGAAATCTGTCTGTGTTAGGCATATTAAATATAACCTGATGGTCCCCCACTAAAGAATGTCATGTTGTTTTATACGATTCTACCATGCTCACCTGATGGTGCATTCTAGTAAATATCAAAAGTGAGTAACAACTGTCCACATCAATTGCTGGAAATTTCTTTCATATCTTTACTAAAATAATACATTATTTGCAAGGCTAACAGGTTCCACTTCCCAGTACTTTGATTTGCCTACTTTATCAAATGACAGAGCATATTAGGACAACTTTTGTCTAACAAACATATATGGTGTAATATTTTACATGGAGAATTAGCTCTAGCCCACACTTTTACTGCGATGCATTCAATGAAATTAAAGCCACAAGTTTAATTTTAACCAATATGTAACAGGCTTTAGTCATTAGACTTTAATAGCCATGTATTCTTTGAAATTAAATATATGATCTTCACTTTAAACAATTCAACAGGGTTAGGTCAGTGCATAAGGCAGTAAGACAATACATGCTTTATTCTAAAGTAATAGATGACTTGCATTCTTGTATAAACACAGTACTTTCCTTGTCATTATAGTTTGTTTCTCAAACCTCACTAAAACATTCACAGTACTTATTTTCCTTCTGCTGGTCTTTCTCCAAGCTCTGCACTGCTCTTGTAATGTCTATTACAGTCTTTCCTCGGGCTACATATTTCTCCGGCAATGTTCTTTAGAGTCATTCCCTAGGCTCCACACTTCTTTTGCAGTGCAGATCAGGCTTTCATCAGACTAATTTCTCCACAAAAAGAAGGGTTCACGAAAGTTCTTCTATCTTGTATACAACAGCAACTTGGTTGCACTCCTCCACACCTCTTGAGACCCTGACACTTGAAATGTCTCTTCTAAATCCCCAGTGACCATCTTACATTTTGAGAATAGCTCCTCTTTTGGTTACCAAGATTTTCCTGCCAGCCTCAGGAAAATCCCTATGTTCCCCATCAACTATACACCATGTTCTACAAGCTACCTCAGCTTGTGTAGAAACAATAAAATACTTCTCAGGCTTAATGGTCACAATATCACATGACCCCCCCCCCCCACTCCCAGTTCAGCCTCTGAATATGAGAGACATTAGTCTACCAAGTCCAATAACAGCAGGCCCAAGCTCCCAGTAGCAGAGAACTGTCCTTCCTCACCAATTGCTTTGCGAACAGCATTTCCATTTGTGACAATTCCTAGAAAAATGACTAAACACAAGGTAGCAATTGCATTTTGGTTCCCTTAGCTTACATGGTATCTTATTTGCCGCAGACAGCTTTTTATTCTTTGGGACTCACTTTCCATTTCTTTTTTGCATCCCTCTGGGACCTGTAACTCGTTGCAGCGCTTTATACCTGCATCTTTCTCTTTGTAGAATTTTGACAGTCCCAGTCCAGGTGAGACATCAGCTTCCTTTTCTCTTCATTTACAGATTCTTCCTGGTTCACTAGTTTGGTCAATACATTTTTCTTCATCAGTAGAGCATCAATAACTTGACAATAAGACAAAACCAAAACCAAAACAAATGATCTGGTCACCATGGCCAACTTAAAAATAAAAAAACGTCAATCAAAAACAAAAGAAATACAAAAGATGAACACTTTCAGGCAAAAGCCCTTCTTCAGATGGTAAAAGCACACAGCAAAGCAACACTTAAACGCACTAAGGAAACCACAAGGCATGCAGAATCAAGCAATGGACACAAAGTATCAATTAAACAATCTTCGTGCTCTGAGTGCTAGCTTTAAAGGAACAGTGCCATTTAAACCAGTCAAACTGGTAGCTCTAAAATTAACAATACATTTCATCTCAGCAAACTTAGTGCTCTGCACAATGCCCCCCCCCCCCACACACACTTTCTTATTTCTTGCAATCAGTTGTATTACCATAAACTTAAAACGATGTCCTGGAAAATCCTTTATGTGTTTTGCAAGTGCATTGGTTGTATTCTGTAGTCTAATGTCACTAAGGTGTTTCAAAACTCGATCCATCAACAATATTTTGGGTTTGCCTACATAAAAACAAGAACACCCATCACATAAAGCAAGGTATACCAAGTCCTTGCTCCTGCAATTTGCATGTAACCTAAAATCAAAAAGCTGCCCAGGGCATAGATGGTGAAAAACTTGCAGAAGAAATACACACACAAACCTTGCACAACCTGCAACGAAAAGTACCAATCTTAAAGGTCACAGAGGCAGAGCTCGATGTTGTACACAAATCTCTATAACACAACTGCTTCTTAAGGCAAAGAGCATTCCTGAAGCTAAAGCAGGGAGACAGAGAAAGACCACCAACCCTGGATATGTTCTCATCAAGCCTTAGAATGGACCAATTTTTCTGAATAATGTCACAAACAATCCTGATATCACCTGAATAGGACAGAGTCTCATGGGTGGTATTTACTAGGTGATGCGGACACTTCTATGGTATATTGGTCTTTCTCAAAAAATAGAGGACCCTACTAGTAGAATGGAAGGTCAAGCTTTCATACAAATGTTTCTCAACCCCTTGAATTTTGTAACCCCATCCTCAAAATCACACTCCAGATTCTCAGTGGCTGTTCTAAACTTTACATCATTCATGTGCAACCTAGAGGTGCTTAAAAACTGACTCTTCATCACTGAATGATAAATGTGTGCTGGATACGTACAAGAATGGTGCAACAAAGTGTTCTTCCAACATTTTTTTCTAAACAACTCTGTACCAACAATATCATCTTCATATATCACAAGACGTACATCCAGAAATCTATACAGTCACTTGAGTGCACACAGGTAAACTTAAAAAGCATAGTGGAACCGTTCAAGAACTCAGTAAAACTATTTAGCTCCAAAATGGTCCCCTTCCTTTATCTACTTTTGTTCCATCTTTGCATCCACACCTTGAGACTCTTGAATGTTTGTGAGAACAATTTATGGAAGGCCTTTGAGAATGGACATAGATGTCCCTTTATCAATATGACACATTGCCTTTTTGAACTTAGGTACCATCCTGATTTGTATTTCTGACCTGCTGATAAGGGTGCGGCTATTGTGGTGCTTGATAAATCTGCATATGTAGGTGCCATGCGAGTGATGATTGATCAATCTACTTACAAAAAGGTTACATATTTTGATGTGCAGAAACTAATAAGACATGTGAACGCATCCTTGTGTAATCTCCATTTCTCTGGTATTATGCCGAGTGACTTATATGAGTATTTCCAGGTTGATTCACTTGTTATACCAGTCATTCATAGTTTACCTAAGATCCACAAGAGCTTTATTGACCCACCAATGTGCTGTATTGTTTTGGCACTCAGTTGGGTCACAAAGACATTGTCTGTTTATATTGAAAAGACCATTACACCTGTGGTTGATGCCACACCTGGTGTATTTAAGGATACAGAGAATTTTTTATGCTCTTTTTCTCAATGACTGGAGGCTTTTGGTGATGCTGGGGGCTGCCTTATGGTTATGTTTGATGTTTGTACTTTATGTACCTCGATTCCTAATGATGTTTGGATTGAGATGGTTAGAATATATCTCATTAGGAGAACTGACTGACCCATCCACTGGATTGAGCCAGTTTGTTCTCTTCTTGACCTGATTCTTAAGAATAATGTATTTTTCTTTGGTAATAAGTTCTTTTTACAGAGAGTTGGGGTGGCCATGGGGACCCTCTATGTGAACAGTTAGGCAAACTTGGTGATGGCTGGATAGGAGGAGGAGTTTGTGTTTTCTAGCAATTTTATCTAGGATATAGTGTACTTTAAATGTTTCGTGGATGATGATTTTCTTTTATGGAACTATCTTTTTTTAAGTTTACCTATGTGCACTCAAGTGACAGTATAGATTTTTGGGATATACTTCTTGTGATATATGAAGATGGTAGTGTTGGTACAAAGTTGTATAGAAAAAATTGTTGGAATAACACTTTTTTGCACCATTCCAGTATGCATCCAGCACACATTTATTGTTCGCTGATGAAGAGTCAGTTTTTAAGGACCTCTAGGTTGCACATGAATGATGTAAAATTTAGAACAACCACTTAGAATCTGGTGTGTTATTTTGTGGATAGGGGTTGCAAAATTCAAGAGGTTGAGGAACATTTGCATGAAAACTTGACCCTCTTTTCCACTAGTGGGTTCCCTTATTTTTTGAGAAAGGCCAATTTAAAATCAAAGTGTCCACGTCACCCAATAAATACCACCCGTATAACTCTGACTGGTGAAACCAGGATTGTCTGTGACATTATTCAGAAAAATTGGTCCATTTTAGGGCTTGATGAAAATATACCCAGGGTTGTTGGTCTCTGTCCCTGTTTTAGCTTCAGGAATCCTCTTTGCCTTAGGAGGCAGTTGTGTTATAGAGATTTGTGTACTACAGCAAGCTCTGCCTCTTTGACCTGTAAGTTTAGTACTTTTCCTTGCAGGTCATGCAAGGTTTGTGTGTGTATTTCTTCTGCACGTTTTAATTTTTTTTGCCATCTATTCTCTGAACAAGTTTTTGATTTTAGGTTATATGGAAATTGCAGGAGTGAGAGCTTGGTATACCTTACTTTATATGATGGGTGTTCTTATTTTCATGTAGGCAAAACCAGTATGTTGTTGAAGGATCAAGTTTTGAAACACTTTAGTGACATTAGACTACAGAATACAACCAATGTACTTGCAAGACACATAAAGGATTTTCAAGGACATAGTTTTAAACCAATGTAGTTGCAAGATACATAAAGGATTTTCCAGGACATAATTTTAAACCAATGTACTTGCAAGACACGTAAGGGATTTTCCAGGGCATAGTTGTAAGTTTATGGTAATACAACTGATTGCAAGAAATAAGACGGATGGGGACATTGTGCAAACATTGAGTTTGCTTAGATGAAATGGATTGTTAAGTTGAGAGCTAACAAGTTGCCTGGTTTAAACGGCACTGTTTCTTTAAAGCCAGCACTCAGAGCAAGAAGATTGCTTAATTGGACGGCGCAGTGGTGCTACGGAGGTATTGTCACCTCACACCAAGAGGTCCTCTGGTTTGATTCTTGGCTGGGGTGCCTTCTGTGTGGAGTCAGCATGTCCTCCCTGTGTTAGTGTCAGTTTCATCTGGATGCTCCAGTTTCCTCCCACATTTCAAAGAAATACATCTGGAGCATTTCTCCCCGGGCCTCAGCTGAAAATTGGCTTTGTTCCAAATCGGACTTTCCTAGTAAACAAATGTTAAATAAATAATCATACATAAATAAATAAATAATAATTGATACTTTGTGTCCATTGGTTGATTCTCTGTGCCTTGTGGTTTCCTTAGTGCTTTAAAGTGTTGGTTTGCTGTGCGCTTCTAAGATGTGAAGAAGAGCTTTTTCCTTAAAGTTCGCATCTTTTGTATTTCTTTTGTTTTTGATTAAAGTTTTTTTATTTTTAAGCTGGCCATGGTGAGCGGATCATTTGTTTTGCTTTTATTTTACTTTTTATATATCACCGGGCTTTAGCTGCTGTTTGCGTACTTTTTCTCCTGAATAAGTAAAAAATTCTGATCATAGCTCTTAACATTAATTTCCAACTCTTGTTTTTTTTTTTTTTGTTTTTTTTGCACCTATTTAATTGGTAAATGTACTCTTTCATTGCTTATAGTTTTCTTTCATTTGCATAGTTATATAAATAAGTTGGTTTTCCAGGTTTCTGTAATTCATTGTGATGACTTTAAGTGAAGCTTTATATGTTAGGGGTGTCTTTAATAAAGTAAGCTCCTCTTGTAGCACCCTCAGAAAATTAGCTTTTGCTTCGTTAATTCCTTTAACTTGGAGTTTTCCCAGTAGCTTGGCAAACTTGTAATGCAGTGATACTGGTTGAGTAACACATTCCCTTGACTGAATTATCAGTCCATTTACTTTCATACCTAACTTGGCTATAGCCCAATTGAGCCCTGTCTAAATGTATGATTTCCTCCACTAGTGGAAGTGTGGCTTTGTGTGGCTTGTTTTAAAGATTGCTCATTTGGACATCAGTTTTATTGAGCTGCTTGATTTGCACTGTTACTTTTTAACTCAGTTTAGGAAGGTTAGAACTTCATTGTGAGACTCCTCTTGGATGTGATGTCTATCACCATACAACCTCAGTAGCATGCCTTCCGCATTATTTGCTATTTTCTGATCACTCTCTGATACTTGGACAGCAGATGTTGTTTGTGACTGCACTGAAACTAATCCAGGCTCAAGTCTTTTCTAGATTAAAATCCAGTTTTGCAGTTTTTTTCACACTAATCTACACCTGGTACTGTTGGTGCTGCAACTTAAGGCTTCTACAGCTGCTGTATGCTAGTCTGTGTTTCCCATTTTCTTGCATAAGAATTTAGTTTTCATAACATCTTGACTTACAGTACTATTATCTTGTTTCACAAGATGCATCTGAGTTACTGGCACACGCTGAATTTCCTTTTACAGAAAGATTTTTTACTCTCATTGCAAGTCAACAAATAACTGTAGTTTTTTGGTTCTTACTATTTTTCACCCTTTTATGTTTGCTTTTTAAAACCTGTATTTCTTTCTGAGATTAATTTGAATCAAACTGAGATGATGAGTGTTTTAGTTTAGATACCTTGTCTAGACTATATTCTCCATTTGATACCTCTGAGGCACTGCACACTGTTGGTTTAACTTAAATCTGTTTCTGCAACTTCTGGTTTTGAAAGAGAAATTGAATGCAAAAAAAAATTAAAAAGAAAATGCTTAATGTTAGCATCTATGTGCACAACTTCAGGAAGTTATAATTCCATGAGAACATAACACTTGATTAAAGTGAAAGACAAAAAATATAAGAAATTGAAAAGTGGTTGAACTACGACTTTGAAAACTAGAACAAACAAGCTGGACAGACAAATTAAACATTGGGCGGGATTCAATAAGCCCTATATGGTGCATTGCACAATGATTTGTATTCAGTAAGATATACTGCGGTGGTGGTGCTGCGGTAGCGTTGTCGCCTCACATTAAGACCTTGTCCTGTTCGATTCTCAGCTAAAGCGTCTTCTGTGTGGAGGCATGCGTGAATGGGCTACCTTCATTGAAGGTTGTACATCAGGGCTGGCAACTCGGTACATAAAAATCTTCTGCCAATAATTAGCGGACCGGAGTTCCGCTGTGGCGACCCCTAACTGGGAAAAGCCAAAAGATACAACAACAACAACACTACAGCATATGTAGAGCTGCACAAACATTGTAAACATTGTGGCATGCTAATTACTGCATAAACAGAAATTGAATCAATCAATCCAAGATGGCAGAGCTATTCAACAAGCTATAAAGCAATTGTGTACACTTAATGTAGCCTTTTGCCTTATATTCCAAAACCTACTGGAATGCACACCCACAGAAACTACACTGGAGGGAAAAGAATGTTAGGGGCTGCTGCTGCCTTTCCACGTGTGTGTGTGTGTGTGCAACAGGATCAGACTTATTCTGCTGCTGCTAATAGACCTCAGGCAAGGAACAGAAGAGTATTTAGACCCTGTTAACTTTTTATCATCTACATGATGTGGAAATAGTAGAGCAATACAGGGTGGATAGAGAGATACTCCAGGAACTCTGCAACCTCTGTCATTATCACCTGAGAACAAGGGCAAACCAATGGGAACAAATACCTATGAGACCAAACTATGTGTAGCACTTGGAATATTAGCTACAGGAACTTGTCACAGACCTACAGGGGACATGCTAGGGTGTCACAGGCATCAACATCCAGGATCCTATACCAGTTCCTGAATGCTATGATACAGCATGCTAATGATTATATATATTTCCTCTGTTCTCCTGAGGACAGAGCTAGAATGATGCAGGAGTTCTGCCCCATAGTACACTTTCCTGAAGTTTTGGGTGCAATAGACTGCACACACATTGAGATCAAAGCACCACCCAGGGAACAGGGAAGGGTCTACATCAACAGAAAGAGGCTCCACTCCATTAATTGCTGGTCCTCTGTAATGCTAGGGGAATCATCCTGAATGTGCGTGCTGGGAACCCTGGCAGTTACCATGACTCACATACATACCTGACACAACTCACGGCTCTACCAGAGATTTTCCAGAATGAGATATTCCCCAAGGCCATTTACTGAGGGATTCAGGGGATCAACTCGAACCATGGCTGATGATGCCCATCAGAAATATAAATAATATGTAAAGCCTGATAATAGGAAGATGCAGCATTATTTACATAATAGATGATTATCATAATGATTATTAATATTCGAGAGGTCGTGAAATATGGTAGCAGATTATATTGTTGAAGGTGTAAGATAGTACGAGTAGAGAAGGGTAGGGTGTGATAGAGGGGTTACTAGAAATAGATGTGGAAAGGTATGAGTGTAACCTCAGGGGAGTATGTGTAGAGGAAGGGAGGGTAGGGTAAGTTAGTAGTAGGGATAGAGACAGTACAGGTAGAAAAAGGTATGAGTACCTCAGCCTGGGCTCATACAGGAGCACATATAAGCTTTGATGAAGTATTATTTTATAGATGTTTTGAAGGAGTGCAGGTTAGTAGCAGTTTTGATAGTTAAAGGAAGGGAAGGACGCTCCATAGTTTTGCCACAGAGCAGGAGTAAAGATTTAGGCCTGTTAGGTTTATAAGTTGTGAGGAGATGTTTGTCTTCAGATCTCAGATGTTTATTTGGGATATAACATTTGATTAATGGGCTTGGAGCAGGGCAAACTAGTGGGTTGTGGATGATTTTGTATACTGTAGTAAGCTGCACGTATTGGAGGTGGAGGGGGAGTTCAAGCCATCTTAGGGAATATAGGGCTTTACAGTGATGAGTTAAAGGGGTTGTGTTTATGGCAAATTTGACAATTTTGTTACAACAGCTTTCTATTTTTTTTTTCCCTAGGGAGGTCTGTAAGTTAGAATTGGGAACCCATATAACAGTGAGAACAAGAGATAGGTTTTGGCCAGTGTAATTTTGATAGCTGCTGTAAGGAAGTTTTTATTCCTGTATAGCATGTCTGTTTTTTGGTGTTTTTTTTATACTGTTTTGTATGTGTAGGTCAAACTTGAGATTATCATCAATTGTAACACCTAGTAATTTGGTATGCTGAACCAATTCAGTTTCAGTATTGTTGGCTGAAAAGATCTTAAAGTTTGTTTTTTGAAGCTATAGGATTTGTGGGTGAAGTGAAGGAGCTTTGTTTTTTGGGGGTTTAGTAGGAGTTCATCATTGGAGAGCCATGTTTCTGTGGAAGAGAAATCTTGTTGTGTTATATGTTGTAGATGAGTTAATGCATCTGATATGCAGATGATAGTGGACTCATCTGCATATTGGATTGGAGTGCCTTCACAGGAGGATGTATGTAAGTTATTGATGATGATGTTAAAAAGTAATGGGTCAAGGATGGCTTCTTGAGGTACACCTGTGGAAGTGATGTGATATGGGGAGATAGAGCCAGGAAAGCAGGCAGATTGATGCCAGGCAATGCTCACAACCTTTATTTACTCATTTAATGGACGTGTACTGCTAGCATTAGGCAGAATCATCCCTGAATGACAGCAGTTATAACTGCAGGACCATCAAGGTAAGAGGTGAACCTGTAACAGAAAACAATATATGTATAAGAACACAAATGAATGGCAAATACCTGCATACTGTTAATTGAAAATGTAGCAAAGACAAATTTGTGTGAGTTGTCCAGAAATTACATCAATATGTGACAGGAATGACTTATGTAATATCTATTTATCCAGTTTATCAACTAGCATGACTCATGATCTCAAATACCCAGTACAGAAAATTTAGTCCAAACTCTACTTAGCCCTATATTGTCACAAGTGAAGCAATAAGCATGACTGTCATATCAGTGATTCCAAGGTAGGAATCACAACACTAAAATGCTATAATAAATCAGAAAAAAATTCCAGATAACATCACCGATACATATCCTAAGCACTCAATTAGCTATCCAATCTGTGAATCAGCCATATACATATCTGGTAGCTGGTATGTGTGGAAGTCTGTATGGGAACTCTATGTGAAATGTGTGTGTGAGTGTCTGCATGAAGACAGCCAAGTTCTGTGCTAGCACTACATTATGGCATGTTGGACAGGTGCGAGCCATGAATGGTAGAGGTATCAGTTCATCACTGTCACCACTGACGGTGAGAACTGGCTCTGTCTGAAGTTGCACTGGCATGACCATGCTCATGGTCAGATGTGGTGGTGCTACCTATATGTGAGTGATGTCTACTGGATGAACTCTCCTCATGACCACATACAGGTCCATGACCCCATGGCCTACCACTTCTGGATGTGAACACCTCAACTACAGATGGAGCAATAAAAGTATTGCCACTATAAGAGCAGAATCAGGCATGACCATGTTGGCTAACACTAGATGATGTTGAGGTACTATGGCCAGATGAATGCTGTCCCCCTCCCAACAGACATTCCATCACAGACACTGTCTGTTTCATTGTGGCATTTATCCAATTCACTGAATTGGCCACATAGTGAGCCAGTCACATACATCAGCTTGTGCAACATCTAGAACCCCAAACATGTCCTTGGAAGATCTAGTGGAATATGCATGTGTCTCCATGATGGCCCTAAACATGCATTGACTGGCACATAATAAACCTGCATCAGGTGGAGGGTGGACAACCGGCTTCTTCCGATCACCCATGCCAACCCTCCTGGGTGGCAAGTTACCCATATTTTGGCTAAAGCCAGAGTCAACTGGCACTGAGACCACAGTGACCATACAAGCCTGATCAACTGTGTCACCTTCAACCTGTCCACTATCTGACGGCTCAGTGGAATGGGTATATGTAGGCATACTGGCTGTGTCTGAAGGAAATCCAGGGGATGTGTGAGTCACAACCTCAGTGTCAGATTCAAACTCTGCACCCCACTGACTGTGCCTCTGCTTGGCCACCATTATCATCAGAGCCTACTGATACTCTGACATCAGGTGGTAGAGTTCTACACTTCCACTGTCAGGATCACCTGTGATAATAAGCAAAAAAAAAAAAAAAAAACAGGAATGAAATTACTCCCCTAAATATTAACCCAAAATATCTGAATGAAATGTAACACTGGTCACATAAGTGCAGATGCTACAACAATACAGGCAATCATTACACCCCTCTCACACATATAGATAATATATATATATATATATATATATATATATATATATATATATATATATATATATATATATATAAATAATGTTTAGTAAGAACACAAATGAAAAAATTACTTATCATGTGCAGATGTCTCAGCACTTTGCAGGGAAGATGGGCCTGGAAGAAATGAATCAATAACAAAATGGCAATTAAGCATCACAATAGGAATAACACAGGGACCAGGGACAGTGAATACACAACTGCTTGTAAGAAATAGCTCTAAACTTGTCTGAGACATCCATTCACACCCATGTCTACATAACAACTGTCTTGTAAAACTATGACTTATCAGTAGGTAGAATCAAATTATATTTTATTCTACAAGCCAATATAATGTTGCAATATGTAAGCTTACCTGGAATCTGCTACTGGGACACACTTGGCCTCCAGGGACACACTTGTCCTCCCAGCCACATCATCACCGACATCAAGTCATATGGTTCTAAGGCTCCCCTAAACTGTCAGGATCTCTGACAGTGGACAGAAAATCCTTATTTAGTGTTAGTGGTGGCTATCAGGACCACCCCCCATAGCCAGCTGTTCTTGGGCAACTGCAGCGACCCCCCTCCATACCAGAGAAATCAGATCAGATTGATCATCGCACTTGATCATAATTGCATCCATGACCACCAACTGAGTTTACATTAGTGACTAACTGGTTCCAAATCTTTTTTCTGGCAGCCAAATACCCCCTGCATCTTTCAAGCAGGAAGGCTCCATGCTGCCTCATAGCCTGGATGATTTTCTCTTTCTTGGCATCACTAAAACAGGGGATTTGTGGATTTGTAGGCTTGGGGCCATAATCCTATGTGATATAAAACACAAAAGGATAAAACACAATAATATCACATAAGTAAAATATTTGTTCATCAAAATAATCAGCCTGTGTACCCTTTGTCAACATAAAACACTTGAAACACACTTCTCATTTAGTACAACAGAATGGTAGGTGGTTTCCCCATCTCCCCCTTCCACCCAGACAAAGGTCTGTACAAACCAAGGAATACTAAATAAGTAATGTATATGTTTTCAACAAAATGTCAGGTTTTCTAGACATTTTCAACAGAAAAGCACTTGAAACACACTTCTCGTTTAGGACAACAGAATGGTAGGTTGCTCCCCCACACACTTCTAAAGATGTAAGGGTCTGTAGTAGCACCCATTCTGTCAACATTCATGCAGTGAAGACTGAAAAATTATGCCATTGATTACTGGATGACAGTTATCATTGCTAAATAGTAAAGAAATCAAATTATGAATGCCAATCAATTTTGACTGTATCCACTATTCATGTGGAGGTTGCCTTGGGCCATCTGAGAAGCGTAACACCAGAGTCAACAACATGTACATTACATTTCTCTCCAATCCCATATGAAATTGGAAATGCAAATGGTAAGAACTTATTGTGTTGAAAGTATAACCTGTCTATCTCACAAACGTGAATGCCTGCCAATACTGCCTATGTCAATAGTGAAGTATAAGACATGCATAAAGATCAAACTTCATTTTTCTATTTGCTATATAACTACAGTTCTAAAATTTTACAAAATCTAAAATGTCATTGAATAATAGAAAATTACCTTAGCAAAATAAATACTTCTCTGCAGAGAAATCAACTTATGTTTTGTTTCCTCACTTCAAGTGCCCTAGTTACAAAATACCTTTTTATAGTGTAGATTCAGCCCTCTGAGCACTGTGAAAATGCAAATGAGGTTTAAACTCATTAGAATCACTGAATACCAAACATCTGACTTTGTGTAGTAGATGTAAACATAGAGTAGCCTCTACACCATTGTTAGGCGCTAATGGCTTGAAAGTGTTAATGATTAATGTGAGTGAAGAAAAACAACAGTGGTTCAGACACCCTTTCCTACAGTGGGTGCATCAGTGAGGATACACTTAAAAAGTGTGGAACTAAATTCAGTGAGCTTTTAAATAAATCAGAACACTGCACATGTATAATTTTTGACCATAATAGCACAAGTCTCCTGCCTTGGATGAAAACTGTTACTTATTGTTAAACATTTTTATCACACCTTGAAAGCAAAATGATAGAAAATTCACTAGATGCTGCATGTCTGAAAAGAATGATCAGAATACAAAGAGAAGATAGAACTGTATTTCTGTAAACATATTCAGAAATACGTGTGTGATCACTCAGTGCACAAAATATGTTAGCCACGCATCATTCAACTAAAAATTTCCAAATGTATGAACTGTTAATACTAGATATGAAATATGAATTGCTTGTATGCATACTATTTGACTGGTGTTGCAAAGCTGTGTCTTTGGCAAAGAAGGATAACCCTCTACAAATGTGTTTTGCAATTGCAATAGTCTGATGGCTGAAATCCAGAGCTGTCTAATTGTTTAAACTTTGTTTCACTTTTTTTATTTTCATTTATTTATTTATTTGGCTTGACAATGTGTGTGGTGCATGGTGCTTGGCTTAGAGCAAACATGGTTAACTGGCTAAATATTGTAAAATAAAAGTCAGTTGCCTTATGAAGCACAAGTGCACTTGGTGTGATTGCACGGCTGTCAAGAACATGGATGGCAATGAATGCAGAAATTCCACTGGTCCCTAACTGTCTCTGTGGCTCAAGGTGTAAATACACTGAGATAAAAAGACAGAACATAAATAAAGTGAGATTGGAGTCCCGCAGTAGTTATTTTTACTGAGGAAGGGTCATAATCAGTATTCTCACAAAGAATATATGTTATCTATTGCTTTTTACATTTGCATATTACCTACCTGTGTGCAAACACAGTTTAGTACCTAAGGAAAAAAGTGAAAATTGAAATTTGGTTTGCCTTCCTTCACTCAGACAGGCCAAGCAGCAATGTGCAGCCATCAGCAATATGGACAGTACTGAGTGTTGAAATACACCAGCTACCTAGCATTCCCTGTGGCACCAGGTGTAACTGCAATACGTTCATGGTCAGAACACAGGTGAGCCAGGGTTTCAGTCCAGCACACTTCACTTTTTAGCAAGGGTGTCCCAATGTAATTTTTCACAAAATGCTTCATACTGATAGTTATGTATAGCAGATTGATTGAGCATACATATTCTTTTGTAGGTATCATATATATTATGTGTGTAACTGGTTTATCATGACAATGATGATTATGTATTAAAAATGCAGTTGCATATCTCTGATACAGTAGTTTACTGATAATTATGTACACCCCTCCCATAACTGTAAAACCGAATCCTCAGGATTCAATAAAATCTGTGTAGGCTCTATGTAGAGCCTACATGGAATGTACCCATTTACACGGCCATGGTTCCCCCTCTTCAGAGCACCATGCATATTAATCTTGATGCCCTGCCAAGAGAGATCATAGTAACATGGATATTGAATCCATGTAGGCAGTAATGTAGAAGCTGTCCTGTGGTTGTGGATTGTCCAGGGAATTCCTGGACAAATGTTATGGACAGGATAAGAATCCCTATAATGTACCCCGCTAGTGTAGAAATATGTGTGAATTTTAATATTATTTTTTTTTAATGCTTGTTTGCACGGCATGGCATGGAGTGCAGTATACACAGCCAATACCTGCCAGACATCTAAAAATACTTTCTTTTAATGCCTGTTTGTGTGGCACAGCACGGAGTACAGCAGTGCCGAGCTGCACTTACACATGTAAAGGTGACATCTGCCAGACATCTAAAAATAGAAACTGGGTGTAATTAATTATGTGTTTTTGTCTATGTGTTGTAATTTTATTTTTTGAATGGCCATTTGCATGGCATGGCACTGTGCTTAGCAATGCTAACAGGTAGCTTAGTAGTATATGCGAAGGTATACTGGTTTTCTCACTATCCAAGTAGCTAAATAGATAGAGTCATGGCCTAAAGTGTAGTAGGTTCTGGGTCGTGCAGCATCGCTAAGCTCAGCTAAATTGAGCTATATTGATATATGTGTTTTAAATGATAATAAACACATACAAAATGTACACTTGTCCTCTATTTCAAACCCAAGACCATCACACCTGCAGACCATTGCATTAACCTGCCACACCACACAGCTATTTATTAAAACAGGTGTTGTAAGCAAAACATAGTAACTGCAAATTACCATGATTAAGCATGTGTTAGCAGAGCTGTGCATTGTTCTGTGCCGTGCAAACTTGCTGAAAGAGTAATGGAAAAACTGGGAGTGTAAATTGGAGTCTGGTACAGGACTACACTACTAAAAAATCAGCCACAGAATAATGGATGTAAGTGACATCTCTAATAGCAGGTACATGTGCACTTTTATCAGCAACATGTAGAAATACACCTGCCTAAACATTAATGGCAAAATACATGTTTAACTGGGAGTCTGGTGGAGAAATACATCCCTATAAAGCCGGGTACATAATGATGAATGTAATAAAGGTATGTCACAGCCTGTATGTGTACACTTATATCTTCACAAATACACATGCTGTAACAGTAACTCAGTCTGTTAAATGCTTTACAGACAGTTATTTTTGCCATACCTGGTCCTAGGTTCAAATCCAGTGGTATGTAGCATTTAAATTCCATTATTATGAAGCCAATAATGAATAACTGAGTCATGCACTCTTTATCCGCACAGTCCATTTCAAATGCAATATTTGCTTTTCAATTATGGAAGTCAAAGGCCTGCAGATAGGAGCACACTTGACATATCCCTATAGAAACACTATAAAGTGCATAAAGGCTCAGGTCATGCATTAATATGCATTCACAGAGGATTTTAACTTAGGTAATGCAAATGAGCCCCACTAATATCAGAGTGCAGCACACAATAATTTCTTAATGATATTACAGATTAGCACAGCTGCACAACTAACATACACATATGGAGGTCCTTCCAGTAACAAGGACTGCCAGCACACACATTCCAAACGACTACCATAATGTAGCACATGGCCTGACAGTTGCCCCAATGGTTGACATAATGGTATATTTACCCCCTATGTTGCTGAAGGACACAACAAACATGTTGCCTAGTACTCTGTTAGTGATACCGTTGGCTAACGTACTTACCTTAAACACATGCATTAATTTGCAGTGCAATGGGTACTCTCAATTTGGCTCTGCCTCTGCAACAAGGCTGCCACAGCTCCCACAGTTACTCTTACATCTTGTTGTCCTCCAAAATGTTCATACTCTCTGCCTATGCCTATAGCACACACATATGTATGTAAAAGTAGCTGCTACAGATGTACTCTCTGCGATGACATAGTATTTTGCCCCCCTGTATTGTCCAGCACAACATATCAGAAAGGGATTCTAATCTACATGAAGGCCTTATTTCTTGTTCAGTGGTTGCATGTCGCTGGCTGATTATACTGCAAATCAGCTGTGTTGGCTGCAATTAGCATTTCAGAACCACAGATTGGTTAAGAGCCAATCACCTGGTAATGAGAATCATGTTAAAAAGGCAAATAGCTGGCTAGGGAACCATTCTGTATGAGACTTTCTTCACACAGCAAATGTGTTGCCGAAAACGTTACATATCTGCACATATCAACAGAGGAGTATCATACTCCATCAGGTATGTAAACTTTTTGTTTACAATATAATGCATATGTGTAAATATACTTAGGGGGAATGGGGATTACACCATTAAGCCTTTCTTAGAACTGTAATGATGACATGTCATTGATCTCCAGATTTGTTATACCTACAGATGATGTACAGTACATCAATGTCGGAATGTTTTTTGTCAATGTGGCATACTGGTCTCATGGGAATGCCCCTTTATAGTGGTTGTAATAACACACATCTATTTATTTGGCACTATTATTCTGACATATTATCAGGGGGATTACCCCTAGGGGCCGCACTACAATGGACTCCTGCATTGGGTGTGTGATCATACAACAGTATCTGTCATGGCACATAAAAAAAAATAGATGACTGTTGCTAGTATCTTAGTTGTATCCACACCCTTAGTATGTCTGCACACTGTGGAATATGATGTGTGATCAAGCAGTAGATACTGCAAGACATTCTGTTCCTGCTGTATCTCTACATAGTGTACTCCCATGTATGTGATCCTGAAATGTGTTCCCATTTTGTTGTCTTTCAGGAAACATGTATACAAGCTGCCATGCCCCTTTTACGGATGCAGAAATGGAAAGCAATATAATTCTGGAAGGCCTCTGTTAACACCATGAACTCCTACTGTCCAAGGGGAGGCAAAACAGGGAACAGCAGGCAGCACTGTGGGCTGATCTTGTACATGATGTGAATGCCATAGGTCACCAGAGCAAGACATATGAACAGGTTTGACTCTGTCTAAAAGATGTGATAAATGCTGCACACAGAAGAGCAGCAGATGTGGCCAGGGATCGTGGTATCACTGGTGGAGAGAATACAGTGGAACAACCACTGCCAGCCACTGAGGAATTCCTGGCAAATCTAGGAACACATGACAGCTCCCAGGCATGCATCACACCATACATCATGGATGTGGGTGCCACAGTTTCCATGTAAGGGGAGCATCCAAATAGGCTTAGTTTGATCAGCATTGGAATACTGTAGCATTCAGTGTGTCAGAGTGTACATATTTTTACGTGGGTGTCAGGTGTTTGTTTTTTTTGGGGGGGGGTTAACTGCAATTTGAATCTCATGCTCAGATTTTGACCAACATAATTAACAAAGTAGGTACTGTAAATGTGAGATATATGGATGTATTACCTGTTAGAGTGCAACATGCAGTGGTGTTTACATTACCTCTCCCTCAACTTTTCACAAGTCCATCAGGAATTGGACAAGGCTGTGGTCCTGCTCCTGCTAAGCACAACATTGTTTTGTTACAGATGTAGATTTACTACAATGTATTCTCTAACGTGTTATCCCTGGCCTGCTGGCTGGATTGCTGTACTGTTGGCATGATTGCCAACTGCACAGATATTTTCTAATTGTACACACTTTAGAGTCATACCTATGCCTCATAAGTGCGATCACACTGATAAATATGACAGCATTGTAAGGACAATACAGATTGCCATATGTGTCAACTGTGCAGAGTCTTCACAAATGTCAACGATATACCTCATTTTTGCTGATGAGATTGCTATTTAAAGAGCTTTTATTTACAAGTAACTACAGATATTTGTGGTAAAAGTAATGCCCTCATGTCCTACTATATGAGGTTGGGTGTTAAAAGGTCTGCAGTAGTGACAACAGTGTATACAGCTTTACATATATTGCAAAATAGTAATGCAGAGCATAATAGTGCAGGTATTAATGTAGTGCTTTTCCCCTTTTTTATCACAGGTGACTGGGGGTGGTGGTCTCTGTCCCCTATACAATCTGATGTCAGTGTCTCTTCAGACTCTGATGATGATGGTGGCCAAAGTGAAGCACACGTGGGAGGTTTCAGGGGCTGAATTTGTCCGAGATTTGCATCCCTCTTCTGCCCTCATTATCATCATACACACATACACACAATCAGTATGCATACACATACCCAGTCCCCTGAGGCCACAGATATTGGACAGTCAGAGGGTGGGGACATTGAACAGAAAAGTGTGGCAACTATGGCTGCAGGGAGTGTTAAAAATGGCCAAAGAGCTTGCGAGGTTCCACACAGGCAGATTGATAGGGGTGCTTGTAGTAGGCCTGCTGTCCTTCCACGACCTTTTGCAGGTGTGTCATCACAGGTCACATGGTGTATGATTTGAGCCATCATAGAGGCACATGCATGTTCCAAAAGAAACTCCAGATGGTTGGAGTTGAGTGTTGGACTCTGGGCGTAGGTCAGCAACTCCATCTGCTGAGAGTCCGTGTAGCTGTGCACACTCACACTCCCATAATGGCAGTACATACTGCACTCCAAGGAGGAGTGTGCTGTCCACACCAAGACATGACAGGCCATGAGCTTGTGGTCCTGGGTGTTCCCATGGAGAACACAGTCCCAGCGGGGAGCAGTCACCGTCAATTACTAGCACCACTTCTTAACTTGGGCACAGAGGTGCCAGTGCAACTACTGGCAGAGACAGTTCCCATGTTCGGGGGTGGAGATGGTGAACTGTCAGCTCTACAATGCATAGTTCAAAGCTGTCCAATATACACACATGTAGGACTAGCACTGAGGTTACTGTGTTCATGCACACTCTCACACACCATTGTCAAAATTAGGTCACCTACAGACACACGCAGTGCATTTCCATGGTCCATCTTGCCTGCTTCCCTTCCTGACTCACACACATGCTTTCAACCTTTTGGGTCAGCCTAGGCCTCCTGCACCTCCACACAACACCCTGTGCAAATGATGATACCTGTACCACATCTCTGTCATCCTCGTCATTGATGCAGGGAAATTAAGCTATGTGTCTGATGCACAGGGTGACTATATAAATTAATATGTATTTGTGTAATCCATTATTGCATTTGCCATGCCACTTGTACTGGTCACAGACAAATACTGCATGCTGACATTTGTATTGAGTAAGCCACATTATTTTGTGTACCTTACATTGTATGATGTTGTAATGGCTGTATACTTATACAATAAAAGGTGTGTCATGTCCCTTTTTATGGTTCTGTTTCAGGAATCTGTGGGGATACCTATGGATACACAGTGTTAATAAACCCATAAACATCACAGCACAGGATGGAATGTCATCACAGAAGAAATATATATTCAGAAAAGTACAGCACTATAGGTGCATGGCTCCATAGGTTCATATGTGTATAACAAGCTAACAAGGACAATGGCATCATTCAGCCTACTCATGCATACCTAATCTCTGAAAAGATCTGATACTCTTGATAAGAGTCACCAGAGTTTTGGGTGCTAACACATCTATAAGCTGTGGTGATCGAGATGACCCATCTACAAATTTCCTGTGTCCATTACAGACATTTGTCCTACACCATTTATGACTGTCTTATTCTACATCCCATTGTGTAACTTGCACATGATGCCCGTTATAGCGGACATGTCCTTCACATGCATAGGGAGCCTGTTACCTATAGGGTGTAGTGTCTGGGTTACATACCTCTCTCTACAGCATGTACTATTTATACCACAGTGAAGGTGTAGGTGTGTAGAACAGGTAATACATGTGTTATTCCTGCCATAGATAAGTGGGAGGTACACAGTGAGATCTGATACCTCCCTGTATGCAGCCATGCACATCCCCTCCAAAGCATGTAGGAGACAGACTACACATGTACAGCCTTGACACAAGCTACATAGGACATGTTATCTAAAATATGTATTGGTTTACCATGGAGCCTGTGTGGCTGCTACAGTTGAAAGATATGCCTGTGTAGTGACATAGCAAAGGTGCCACTGCACTCAGTGATAGATGTGATGAGTGCCAAATACAGTATAACAATGACAGTCTGGGATTTACATGCCATACCTTTCTGTATAGGTTGTACAAAATTGAATGTATCCCCACATCTTACTGACCAGTGAAAGTCATAGGCAACATTACTCTGTGTCCATAAGTCCTTGAGTAATGGCTCAACTGTGTGAAGTGTGCGGACACTACTATATTCTCCAGGAGTGGATGACTTCCAAAAGGATAGCATTGTGCAGTCCTTGGCATTTACTCATTGTCAGTGACTCTGACAACAACTGAATGTGTGTCTCAGGCCATCCTGGATAACTGTTGGTTCTGTATGGGATTCAGTAACACTCCTAATTTGCAATTACCTGCTAATGTAGTCAATCAGAGGACACTGACAGTGGCCATGACTGCAGAGAAGGGAATGGCTAGAAGGGGTACTCCATTTATGATGTCTGAGGGAAGTCCACTGATGACTGGCATCATTGTAGCATTGGACTACCCAATGCTATCTTCCCAGATTATGACTATCAGACACTTGGCTATCCACCAGCTGACATAGTACTTTGTATGGTTTCACTTCATAATCTCGAATTACTGAAATCCCGAATTTCAGTAACCTGAGATTATAAAGTCAAACCATTCACAAAACCGAAAACCACAATCCCAAATCACACAATCACGAACATACATACACCATACTCCACATAACACACACACCATTCCACCCACAACACACAAACAAGACAATCCTACACCCACCCTACTTATATATACCAACTCCGAGGTCGCACATAACATAAAAAGAAAAAAACTCACACCATGCCATCCTCCACTCGTTCGCACACAAATACACATCACACATACACAAACACCAACAAAACCAGCACTCACACTTACACCTCCCTACTCTTACCTACACATACAACTTACAAAAACACACACAAACACTCACTCACCTGCAATTTCAGACAGCATAACACTACATGCGACGCACTGGAAATGCATAAGCGCAGATTCGAGATATTCAAATTCGCTCTTATGCACTTTCGGCATTCTGTTTTTAGACTTCATGGTCTCAAGTTACTGACTTTCGAGATTTCAGTAATTCGAGATTATGAAGTGTAACCCTTTGTAAATAACCACAAAGATTTCAGCAAGGCCTGATGGCCTAATATTGTCAAACACCTTGTCAGGCCATGGTAGGTGGAGTGAGTCATATTCCCCCTTATCCATTGCATAGTTTAACACTCAATGAGGTCCACTGGTTAAGGTAGGTAGGCATGATCTGCCCTTGAACAAAACAAACTATTTGGTCCAGTGTCATTAGGTGTACAACATTGGTACTGATCGTTTCCATGCTAACTCCTTTCATGGCTTTACATATCAAGCAACTGGGAGATCTGGTGACACTGCTTGGCACTGCATGCTAGCTGTCCTCTGTGCAACTATGTATTGCAGTTACTTCCATCATGTTCCAAGAAAATAGTCATCCAAGATGTCTGTACAGAGCACAAACAGCTAATAAGTATACCCTGTGAAGGCAAGGTAGAAGTTTTTACACAGGTATTCTGCAACTGGATACTACACAAGCAGTGTGTACTGAAAGGGCACAATTACCTTGTAAAGAATAGGGAAAGCAGGGGAGTCCCCTGAATTGCTGGTGCCTGGCTACTACTAATGCTGGTCTCACCACAACCACTCCCTCTTGGGATACCATGCTTTGATACTTTTTCTGTCATCACACGCAAAACATTACAATGAAGCTCATGATGAGAAGCAGGATACAGCCAGTTTGTTCATCCACATAGTTGTCCACATCATGAAAGGCTATATAGGCTTTACATACCCTTCTCCAGGTAGATGCCTTGATTAGCAACTAGAGGAATCAGTTGGCTTTTGCATGTATTATGCCTTCTGTTCCAGGGTTGGTGGTATGTCACTAGGGAACTGAGCAGATGGTGATTAGAAGTGGGGCTGCAGTGTCACAATATAATGTACAATATCTGGTGACATAGATGCACAAGCTTGCTGAAACAAGCAGCACAGTGGCAGTGATCCATGTTAGGTGACAATGTCATAGCAATTCATAGATCCTGCCCGTCAGCAACTTAATGATGGATATCTGCATGACATGGTTCTGAGGCCTATTGCAGAGGACTGGCCACCTTTGGTCAAAGTATGTCCACCTGCCACATGTCCTAGGTATGTTATACTGTACAGTTATGTTCCTGGTACAGATGTCTGTGTTCCCACATCATGTCACACAACAACCAGTTTGCTGTCTGGCTGCTTTACAGGCATTGTATGCTTGCAAGGCCAATGTAATGTCAGCAAAGTTGAACAAATACACTGTGCATGCATGGGCATTCACATTGTCCCTGCAAGGAGTGCCTGCAACCACTTAGTTTCAGGCTGTCAACCCCAAGGGTATGGCAGCATGACCGTAACTTTGCTGAACTTGCACAGTGTCACATTTGTAGGTATAGTATTGCAATAAAAACTAATAACAGGATTATGGTCAATCCAAGGGCCACATGGCTGGAAAAGCATTGTATGGTATACTATCAGGTGCTGTGTTATCTTAGGAGGCCTACATAAAGCTGGCATGTTATATTTCACCATGTGTCCTGACACTGCCTAACATTGGCATGCTGTGACATACGCACAAGCATAACTGTATTGCTAATGGCACTATTAATGACTGCTGATGAGATGTGGAAAGTGTCCCCACCTCTCTATGCCTATGCCACACAAACACAATGTGTGACAGATGTCACTGTATTTCAAATCTTGATTCTATGGTGTCTCAAACAACAGTCAGTACATCTGACAATTAGCATTTGGCCAACATGCACAGCTCACCTCATGCTCCACCCACGCCCACATCATACACACCTGTATGTGTGGAGCTCCTTACCAGACACATTCCCAAACAACAGACACCTCAGAAAACCATATGCAAGCTCAGTACACATAATCACACCTCTGGAGAGCAAAGTACACATAATAGTTCATGCACTAGTGTCTCACTGGTCAAACACCTGAGGCAAACCACAAAATCATACCTATTCTTCATAGGTGATTACATCATGAGACACATTGATGCCCATGTCACCAGGCTACATATGGGAAAGGTCACAGTTAGCTGTCTGTGGGTTGACATGGTACACCATACCACACATTGCACCAACTCAAGGAATATCAGGTAACATAAGGGTAACATCATAGTTCCTGTAGGTGTGTATGACTAGGGACATACATCACTAGATTGTATGCAGACAACATGACTGAGCTTAGATACTCTGTGTCTCTCATGGGTATGCCCATATCTTTCAGCTGCATTTGATATTCACCTAGGATGTTGGCTTAATACACATGGAAAATGATGGACGTCAATAATTGCCTTAGTGTGTGGTGTCATTGTAAGGGGATCCACTACATGTTCACCTGAGATGACTTGCTCAACAAGCAACAATGCTTTGCCAGAGATGGTCTTCATGTCTCACCACTGGGATGCTGAGTACTGGCCAAGGCTGCTGACACCCCCATAGTGCATCTTATAGACACTGTCTGGAGGGAAAACTTTCCAATGAGATTGCCATCTTCATACAACATCACAGTTATGCTGCTACATGCTGGGACTGGCAACACTAAACCCCCACTCTGTGGAAGGTGTCCCCACCTTGGAATAAGTAGGTATTTGTGTAGTCAAAGACAACTGGTTCAAGACTGTGAACACTACCACAGCCATACCAGACTACATGTCCTTCCACATGTTCAGACCTCAATCTGACAGTGTGCAAGGTAATGCAGGTGGCATATATGTATTCATTAAGGCTAGATACACATCCAGACTTGGTGAAACACTGTGATTTCCCATTGACACTGCAGGTGCTATTCACTGCTGGAAGGGCACATAATCAAGCCAATGCCAGCTACAGGAGCAGCTCCATGAATCCAGACACACATTGTGCTTACTTGAATGTACTTGAGTCTATCAAGATATATCAGTACATCATGGTTTGGAGTGACATTAAGAAACCACCAGTTGTGTTAGTTAGTTATGCTGATGCTCATTTGCTCAACGATTAGTCCTCATCCTTAACCAGAATGCCTTGGACCAGTGGCATGACATTCCCACATGGGGTGCCAACATGGTGCATCATGTGTTTACCAGTATGGGTGACCACTGCAGCCACCCACTGTGAGGTCCTCCCTGGTGAGATCTGACCACAGATCAGTATCATTAAAACTAAGTATCAGACCTAACCCCCCTTGCAGAAAATACAGAAATATACTTCAATAAAGCAATTTATTACCTCCTTATGGGATGGTTTACATAGCTTGACTGCACATCCCCCCTCAGATGGGATAGGCAAGTATACAGAGCTGTACACTCATGCTTTATGTAAGCAGCAGTACAACTGCATAGACTTGGCTGTACCTGACAGGAGGAACACAAGCTCCTTATGGCACAGCAAACCTGCCTGGTGGACAACTGACATAAGCAGGCTGTACAATAAGAGTTGGACATTGCTGTCTGACAGTTGGGGTGTGAGTGTCTCCCTAAAATGGAGGCATCTCCTTCTCAGCTAAAACAAGCACATAGTGTTGCTCTGATACCGTGCAGAAACAGTATGTGACAAAATTAGCCTCCCCCACAAAGCAGAACCACAGCGCATAGTATAGTTATATGTGTAACCTCAGAGTAAAGGCCCAGATTGTTGGTGAACCTGTACTTAATGATACCACATATAATGAGTGTGTACTCATAGCTAAACTGTTGTCCTACAGGTTCTGCATCAACTTTGCTTCCCTGTCCACATCACAGGTGCCATGTGACATTCCTACAAACTGTCCTATACCTTCTATATCTACAAAGCAAGTCATAACTGGCTTCACTATAGGAGATACACAGCATCTATTGGACATGCTAACATCCCAGGCTGCATCCTACATGGGATCCAACAAGGATTACTAACAGCATTGGGAACTCCTTGCAGTCATACTGTAACCACTGGCTGAATCCCAGCTGACTGGACAACGGCAACTGTTATCCCCTTGCACAGAGGCGGTGCATCCACCGACCACTGGAACTATAGACCTATTTGCCTGAGTAGCCATACCTGTAAGCCCATGGGGCAAATCATCATGGAGCTGATCAGCAAACATATATGTAATCTACAAACAGCTGACTGTACACAGTTTGGATTTCTGACAGGAAGATCATGGCTGTTAAACCTGGTGGACATATCTGAGGCAGTCAGCAAGGATCTGGGTGAGGGGACATCAGGGGAATACACCCCCTGGATGTGTGTGACTCTATCCCCTACTCAGGCATCATTGACAAAAGCACCCACTGAGGCATCCACAGTAATATCATTATAGGGTCAGTAAGTGGCTCACTGATGGAAAACATACTTAAAACAGGGGAGTCTACCTCCAATAGCTGATCTGTAAGCAGCAGTGCTCAACAGGGCTCAGTCCTTGGAATTCACTTAACCACGATACAAGTGAAAACTGAATGTCTGTGGCTGAAAGCATTGGCTGATGCCTGCAAACTGTGTGCGGTCATAGAATCTGTGAGTTATGTCACTATCCTACAAGAGGGTATTGATGAACAAATGCCTGCTGACATACTAATGGCTGTAAACTCCATGCAAATATATATGTAGTATAATTTCCATTGGTTGCACCTATATTCCTCACATCAGTAGTAATAGCTGATGTACCTACTCAGGGGTGATATACCTGAGCATACAGGCCTGCCCACGCAGGTTTACACCTAATGTACCTGAGATCACCATGTCTCCCCAGTGGTAAGATGGGAATCATATGTCATAACTGAGGGCACATTCAGCTGAAACTGGCAAACTCATAACCTCCATGTACTCTTCCCTCAGTATGCCAATAATTGAGTTTAATGGCCATTTGGTAATGTACCTTTCCAAGCACTACTGGTAATTGAAAACAACACAATGGTCCATCACAAGGGAACTTCACGTCTTCAGTATCTGTTCGATGGGGATCATCTGAAATAATTGTCATTGTAGCCTGTGGCATATAGACTACTTAGAGGTGATCTCTGCCTTGCATACGGGGCAATGTGTGACCCTACTTTATTGGAAATGCTGCATATCTGTAGGTGGCATGGTACACAGATTACTCACTATAAAGACATTCATCTGGTATGTGACATTTCTAATACATGCTGGTGGGAGATATCTGGCTAGCAGACTTTAACACACCTTTGAAACAGAATCCTGCCTAATGGCTAACAGAGCACTTCAGTGGGCCTCATCAGATGCCATCTGTATGATTGGCTTGGTGACTGTCATTTCACCACAGAGCTT